>NC_140172.1:51980025-52202852 GCF_963971535.1 Notolepis coatsorum | reverse complement strand
TTTATCTTCCCTGAGTTATAGACTGGACAACTTCAAAAGCATTTCTACATTTGGCCTGCCTCCCCCCTCCCCGCCCCAACCCTAATTATTCATGAAGGTCTCCTTGTAAAATAAACAAATAAATAAATAAAAAGGAACACACAGAAGGAGGTTGGAACTTATTATTATCTCGACCTAATTAAAGAAAAGTGCAGACATGGCAACACCACAACGCAGCCCTTCCTGCCCTTGTCAATGTTGATATGGCTAGAGGGGAACGGAACTATTTCATTTAGAATGCTAAGATAATGTACTGGTCATGTCGGGGATTTGTATTTTTCTAAAATACCAGAAAAGCGGACCCCCCTCTCCCCACTGAACAAGCCATGGTGTGATAGTCATAGGTGACAGAGAGTGGCACATTTATTTTCTTCTTTCAAAATCTTTAAAATGGTATTGAGTTTTTTCTTGAAAATAAAAAATAGTGGAAAATGAATTGCAAAGTGAAGCAAGCAAGGCATGTGTAGTTACAACTCATATCTTGCGTAAGATCATATATAAGAATTATCTATATAAGAATGATCTTGTTTATACGAATATATAATAATTATCAATATAAGAATGATCTTGTGTATACTAGTATATAAGAATTATCTCTATGGTAATAGAGACCGACGGCTTCTCAGTTACAGTGGGTGACAATATTGTCACAAGGAAGATGAAATTACCTGCCTGGGTTCCATCCTAGAGACTAATCTCTCCTGTGACAAAATGGCATCCAATGTAATAAAAAAAGTCAACCAACAAACTCGATTCTTGTACCGGATCTCCTCTCTGGTAAACAAGAATACCCTGAAGACTCTGGCAGGAGCACTCATTCAAGGGTACTACGACTATGCTTGCACCTCATGGTACCAAAGCACCTCAAAGGCGCTAAAAACAAAATTACAAACATCTCAAAACAAACTGGTCAGACTACTGCTTGACCTTACTCCTAGAACCCACCTCACCCCTGCCCACTTTGACAACCTAGGATGGCTTAGAGTAGACGACAGAGTACAGCAACTTGCAATGGGCCTGGTCTACAAGATACACTACACGACCAAGGTACCCATGTACTGTACATGTCAAAATACTTCCCAAAGGTCAGTGAATACCATGATCACAACACCAGAGGGAGCTCCACAAATCATGTTAAACCCAGATTCGGCTCAAACAAGGGATTAACACGTTTAGCAATAATGCCACAGCAATGTGGAACGCCCTACCTAAAGCTGTAAAGGAATGTGAATCACTACCCACTGTCAAAACCACTCTCAAAGAACACCTACGGGAGACTGCAATTCGAAACTGGTCCCTGTAAATGTCCTAACCCAACCCCCTCCAATGTACAGTCATTTACCTAATATGGTTTTGTCAATATTCCAATGTACAGTTTTGCTTGATTGTACAGTGTTTCCCCCCCCCCCCAACCCCCTCCAATGTACAGTAAATTACCTAGTATGGTTGTCAATATTCCAATGTACAGTCTTGCTTGTACAGTTGTACAGTGTTTCCCCCCCCAACCCCTCCTACCCAACCCCCCCACCCAACCCCACCCAACCTCCTCCAATGTACAGTTTTTACGTCAAATGTATATACTCTCTTTTCTGGACTATTTTTGTATCACAAACAGTACTGTATTTGCAAATCTGGTATGTCATAAATGTATAGATGTAGCAGTACTGTCTATCTGTATGTCATGTATGTCATATTATGATGAATTGAAAATGGGGGACCCTGATGTAAACAAGACGAAAGTCTTTCTCTGGTCTGCATCCCCTTAACAATTGTGTGTATTGAGCTGTACTGTATTGTACCCATTCTGCAATCTGTTAATAAAGTTTTCAATCAATTCAATCAAATTATGTATAAGAATATACACAGTCTCTATATACAAATTATCTTGTGTATAAGAATATACGAATTATATATATAAGTATGATCTTGTGTATAATAATATATACAAATTATCTATATAATAATGATCTTGTGTATAAGAATATATACACATTCTTTACATAATAATTATCTATAAGAATTCTCTTGTGTATAATAATATATAACAATACTATACAATAATGATCTTGTTTATACAAATTCATAAGAACTCTCTATATAAGAATTATCTTGTGTTCCTGGATAATTCTTCATGCCACCTCAACTTTCTTTTGGAATATTTGGAGGCAGCGGGGTAGACACAACTAATTAGCTTGATGCTGATTAATTTGGGATGTCCTGTTAACAAGACATTTAGTATACTGTAGCATCCTTATTTAGGTCAGGGAGAGCTATAGCCACCTGTGTTACGTTCTGGACACCGACTGTGGTCGGTGACCACCCACATTCCTGGCATATGTCACTGGGCTTGTCACCTGTCATTTCCCTGTCAATTAGTGCTGTCACTTAGGGGTGGTTCCTGATTGGCTGTCACGGGTGTGTGTGTGGAATGTTGGTATTTGGTGTCTATGTAACATACCTCTCTTCTGCTTGTTCATTGTCAGGTCTTCACTAATTGCGTTCGGGGATAACGCGGACGGTTCTACTCTGGACCTCCAATAAGCTCCCATTTACCTTATTTTCCACTTGTGCTATTAGCACTTGTCTCTCTTAGAATTTACTCTGTGTTCTTACTATTAAAGTCGAACCTGTTCAAGAGTAAACACTCTCTGTCTCTGTGATTGCCTTCACCCATTGGAATTCACCTACCTCCATTCTGACACACCTGTTCACAATTAGGTATTTCGTTAGGATTTCCCCAGACAAAACGAAGGCCATTTTACACACAGGTTCCGCTGTCTCTCTACAACAAACTTACATTGTGTGCTGAAACAGCACTGCCGTAGAGCACAGTGTCAGATAGATAAATATTGAAACGCTTATTTTCATCTTTAATTCATAGCGTAAACAATGTATTCTTGTCACCAAAGGCACTTATTTAGCACTACATTGAAACTCTTTGATCAAAATGGAACACGCTCTGCGTGGTTGGGATACAATATTCCCCAAAGTGGTTGACCAAATAATCCAGAAATATGTTATTGGTACTTGTTGCAATATCCAGTAATGGTGTTGTGATTAGCTTTCTATGTGCAAAATCAATTAGAACAAGTAAACATGTTGTCCCCCACTAGTGATGTTGTTCCCCCCTTGAGTCAGTAAGTGACTTAAGTCTGGGTAAAGCAATAATAAATGTGTTCTTAAAAGATGTGATTAAAACACATTAACTATTATAAAACTCAGCTGAAAAACAGCTCATCTGGCTATTCTGGGGGTTTTCTATGGGGTAGGGCTGACCCCTATTAGTCGATTAGTCGACTAATCGGTCGAAATGAGCCGTAGTCGACTAGCCAACCTCTTAGTCGAATACAAAAAAATTATATATATTTATAATTATTATTATTATTATTTTTTATCATTCTTTCCAAAAGAAAAGAGGCCTAGAAGCGTGGCTAACGCTAATGGCATGCATACCAGAGGCTAACTGCCTACGAAAACAGGCACAGAGGCACTGAAAGAGGATTTCACCCATCTAATGAACACACTAGACTAGACAAATATCAAGATGTATCCATCAGTGGACCAATTGCATGCTTTTGCAGAGGACAAGAAGCCTTCAGTCGACTCCTTCAGACACACTCATCGCCCAACGCTACGAGGAAGCTACGGTGAGTTTCAGCGTTTTTTTTTACCGTGTTCGATATAAACTGCTCTAATGATCATATCACCCACACTAGATGACTCATCTAACGTTGGCCACGGAATTATAAACGACCCCCCCCCCCATCCGGTCAACATCAGATGATAAGTAGTAACTTCTAGAAGCACGTCCATTTGAAATTTTTTATCTCGCGCAGATCGCTATCAAACTGTATTTGATCATCAATATAATGCATTTAGGGCTATAAATCACGTTCTGGAGAAAGCTGCAGAAAACGATAAAAACATATTTATACTTTAGACCGTATTTTAGTATGAATATGTGAATAAAAAAGTATAACGTTCCTACGTCCTGAACGATAGATAATTGACGTTGAATGGGCCATAGTAATGTCAATTTAGCAATACAATTTAAAAAGTTATAGCCCTGCAAAGAAGGGGAACTTCTCCATAGACAAATAGAGCTGGCAGAGAGGGGTATAATGATGTACATAAGCCTGGCGAAGAAAGTGTTAAGCACCCCCACAGCCCAAATGGAATGATACAAAATAAAAATAAATAAAAAATGTAAAAAGAAATTTGTTTATATTATACTTTTGTCGACCAATAGTCGACTAATGGCAAATTTTGGCCAATCATAGTCGACCATCCAAATCCTTAGTCGGGGACAGCCCTACTATGGGGGCGTGGTTAGATCATGCTTGATTGACAGTTCCCTTTCACCTCAAGTGCAACAAAAAAATTCCATTCAATCATGTTTAGCTATAAACTACCAAATCAATCCCTACTTGGTTAGACATTTTGACTAAACGATTAACTAGCCAAATGGTAGACCTCCCGGAGTTTGGAGCTAATGTTGTTAGCATTTCTCATTTGCATACATGAAATGGTTAGCATTAGCTTTTCCTAGACTAGAGGGTAGATTTAGATTTTAAAGGAGAGTAGACAACGAGTGTTTTGGGGCTTGTTTAGGTATAGGTAATGTTTGTAAACAATATTTGTCAACATATATTTAGATTTATGATGGAGTAAGACAGATTTCCATGGACACGTCTTTTAGAATGTTTACGTGAACATAACTGTAATTAAAAAAATGTAATTAAATAAAAAAGGTAAAAGAAAAACCCTGATTGAAGTATTGTGACTATTATGCTAGAATAGTAGGCCTGGTTTCAGAGGTATGGGAGGTATGCGTGTGTAGTGTATGCAAGTGTGCCTGTTAATCTGTAGACCGTTTTCGCCTAAAGGTACATGCCTAAGTAAATGGAAGATTGCTCCACTTCTGCAAGGTCAATTTGCATGTTCTTGGTATCTAGGAACATCTAGGGACCTGGGGGTATGTATTTCCAGTGTCAGAAATATTGTGTCTGTTACTAGGCTGAGTAAATTGTAATGAATAAATTAATTATGATTAATTATGATTTATGATTTTGATGATGATGATCAAAAATGTATACATTTTCTGATAAATGCTCACTGAGCTCATTCACCACCGTATTGAGATCATGTGTACAAAAAATCTAAGCAAACCGCGGGAAGATGATTCAACAGAAGGATTTGTAAATACAGTAATTAATGATAATCGACTTTAATTATAAATTCATATTTGACCTTGAACTTGACCTTGGCCAAATCATACATCTATGGATAGGGAAAATGCTCCTCTTTCCAATGGCAGGGTTGAATCTGGATTAAGTCATTTCTTGCGGTTTTTACGATAATTAGCATTTTCCGATAAATTTGTATTTCCGATAAAATATATAAAACATCGGTAAAAATGAAAATATACACTTTGACTACTGTTTTTGATAGGGTTATGGTCTTTACTCTTGGCTACAAAAAAAATATTTAAAAACATTGACCTCTTAACATCCAAGGGCCCACATGTGGACGATTCTTTGCCGACCTCTAGTGGCTCGGGTGTGAATTTCTTTTAATACAATATATAGATAGAATTAAAGCCCTATTTGTTGCCTGTCGATTTCCCTTTCAGGTGACAAAATCCGTTCAGCGGTTCTCGAGTTACATGCCGATATGTGAGGCATGCCCCAAAGCAGGGTGCGATCCAGGAGGGGAGCCCGGGGAGCTATAGCTCCCCTAGATCAGACATCAGCTCCCCTGCAAACTTGATTTGCGATTTTTTGGGGGGTCTCTAAATTACTGAAAATAAATGCTACTTTTGCCATGCATTTCTCATTTTTCTGTAATTTTCTGTATCATCATCGTGTATAATAATAAACGTATGCTATTTTGGATGTATGATTAATGATTTGCGCACTAATTCACAGGTAATATGGCAACATGCATGCTATTCTTGCAATTACCATTCGGTGCGCGGCGGCGCTACAGCCTGCACGGCACTGTCGGCACACATCAAACTTGACCCGTATGTAACCTGTGCTGTGGCTGTTACTTGTTGACACAGACAGTGATCGTTTTGACAGCCAGTAAAATGTCTAAACGAAAACAAGTAAGCCTAACCAATTTTGGTTTCACGAAGACAGTGAAGCTGACAGAGCAGCAGGAGGCGGGAATCGGATCATCTACAGGCGCAATTACACCTGCGGCTGGTGCTGCTCCGGTGGCCGTGGGGACTATTATTAATATTACAACGATCGGTGACGGTGCCGGCACCGAAGAAGCTGGAGATGGGGGTAATTTGGGTAACAGCTCAACAGAAGATGAAGATGCTGTGGAAGCCCCGTCCAGACGGCCGGACGGTAAGTGAGTTGTCCTGAGCACTCCTCGCTGAGAGGCGCGCTGCGCGCCGCGCACCCCCCCCCCCGCGGGCTCACCCAAAAATCTTGCTATGGATCGCACACTGCCCCAAAGTACGCAAAAGTACACATTACCACACCCGACTCCCGGGGCTCTAGCTCCGTCAATCATTTGGCGACGATCTCGAAAATCTTTGCACAGGGTTGTAGCCAATGAGTGGGGCTTTCCAATGATACCCCATAATATGATAATTGGGGATCTAATATGGTCTCTATTGAACGATTTATGATAAAGAAAAGCAGGGTCCCCCTATAGGGGGACCTTAAGGCTTGATAGACTCCAGGCACTTCCGTCCTCTCTTCTCCAATTACAGTAGCACTTCTCATTGCGTGTGTATGTCATGTGTTTTTTTGGGGGACTGAGACATGTATGGGCAGTTGGGGGAGGTTTTATAGATTTTTTTAAATCACATTTTAAATCAAATAAATACTATTATTCAGATCTACGATGATGAAAGGAAGAGTGTAAAAAGGACTTTTATTTTCATTTTATGTATTTATTTATTTTCAAATAAAGGGGAAATATTTGCCTTCTCTTTACGTTTTCACTGAGTCACCAGTCTTGGTGATACTGTATCTGAACCCAGAAGTGCTTCTGCACATCAGCATGGTGTAGTCAGTGGTGTCGTGTCGTCCTGTAACATCCTCTCGCTGAGTAAAGCTGAGTGAGCCTTCGACAAGTGTTCATCCAGGCTGAAGCCCAGAGACTCCGGCACCACCTCCTGTATACAGTACTGCAAACAGCACCGCAGACACCCTCACTGTCACAGCTCTGGGTTCAGGGGCTCAGGGGCTGGGTTCTGCACCTTTGTTTACACTTCATACTTAGTTTATTTTTCATATTTTTATATTCAGAGTTAATTATTGTTTAAGATTTAAGATTTAAGATTTGTTTATTAAGGACAATGCAAATTAATGAACATCATTTACATGAGTGTATGCATAACATCACAGCATGATAAGGACGTAAATATGCCAGGAATAGCACTGTTTATTTTTCTTATCATTTTATATTCAGAGTTAATTATATTGTTTACACTGTTTATTTTTCACATTTTTATATTCAGAGTTAATTATATTGTTTACTCTGTTTATTTTTCTCATATTTCTATATTCAGAGTTAATTATATAGTTCACACTGTTTATTTTCTCATATTTTTACATTAAATCAAATTGTATTGCCTATATTCTACTATCTTATCTTATCTTATCTTATCTTATCTTATCTTATCTTATCTTATCTTATCTTAAAACCACTAAACAGGGTAATAGGATACACGGCTTACATTGACCGGGCCATAAACAGTGTGGAGCAAGCGTATGTTAAAGTCACTGTGCCTCGATGAACTCCAGCCTCAAATATCAAGATCAAGGTCAGCAGTAGGTGCCACATACAAATGCCATACACCATTGGGAAGCCGAGAACCTAAGGAATAAGATGCAAATCAACACTGTATGTCAGCATTTTATGTCTACACAATAAACATTGTTTGATGAATCTTGCTTATTGAAAGTATTAAAATGTTTAGTGTCTATGCCTAATGATAAAAAAAAGGGAGGTAGGGACCGCACTCGGAATATCGTTGTTTTTATTTTCAAAGGACACAAATGATGTGCCTAATGATAGCCATTGTTGCAGCAATCTTTAGAAAAATGCATGCATCTCAAAGACTTTTGACATCTGGAGATTTGGGCAAAAATATATATTTTTGGCGACTGGATGGCAAGCACTTCTGTAATGAAACCCCCCTTATTGTCCCTTATTCTCAATATAGGCAAGCCATACAGTACATCATCTGAATGCTTTAGGTGTAGGAAAATGACCGAACCCAGGGGGGTAACACCCACAATTGCTAGTAGTATCGTAGTGAGGTCACAATAGGTCATTGTATACAGTCAGGTCATGTTTCAAGAAATGTTCTCACTACATTGAAATCCAGTGAAATTACTATTCTATGGGGACTAAAATCATAGTTTTTTTAATTGGTGAAAATAACAAATATGTACTGCATGGTTGGGGCCCAATACTGCATGGGATTAGCATAAATTGGATTATGGTCTGTAAAAGGGAGACTCCTGCGTATCCTTAAAACCCTTTTTCATTCAGATAATGAGGTGAGAGGTCAAGGGACACCTTTGAAACATTTTCCTTGTAAACATTTTGCCTACGTTTACAACACTATTTAGCCCCTTTCCCAATGCGCATTATTCACATTAACACTTACATTTTGTAATTTAAATGGTAAAAGGTAAATGGCTGCTTTTTTATATAGTGCTTTTATTCAAAGCGCTTTACAATTTGTTACTCACATTTTACCCATTCACTCACACATTCACTCACACAATCACTCACACACCGACGGCAGAGGCAACCATGCAAGGTGCCAACCTGCTCATCGGGAGCAATTAGGGGTTAAGGGTCTTGCTCAAGGACACATCGACACGCTGCCCGGGAGGAGCGGGAATTGAACCGGGAACCTCCGGATTGCCAGACGAGTGCTCTACCTCCCTGCCCTGTCATTTAGCTGCTGCTTTCATCCAAAGCGACTTACAAGTTCTGTACAACAGGCTAGTAGGAAGGGTACGACTCTTATAGCTGAATAACAATGTTCATCAGAGTGCATAGTAGGTAGTAATAGGCAAGAAAGATTATTTAGTGGAAAAGTGCATGATAGTAAAAGACGAATGTTATTATTATTATTTATTTATTATTATATATTATTTTGTCCTTCATTTCAGATGAAGAAGTGTGTTTTTAGTCAACGGCGAAACATTTGTCAAGTTTGTCCTAACCGTGGTGGGAAATTTGTTCCACCATTGTGGAGCAAGAGACCATTAGACCAGAGGTAGGCGGGAGCCATTCCCTTCGCTGCGTGACATGCCAGGTCATGGACCTTGAAGTGAAGCTCTCTAAGAAGTGGGGTAACATGGGCTGACTTTGGTAGGTTGGAGATCAGGCAGGTTCAGTTTGAGGTGGCTGGTCGTCATCCAGGCAGAGATGTCAGACAGGCAGCCCGAGATCTGCTCAGAGACTTGGATATCTGAGGGAGGAAAGGAGAGGAAGAGTTGAATGTCATTGGCATTGCAGTGATATGAGAAGGCATGAGACGTGATAATGTTACCCAGAGATTTGGTGTAGAGAGAGAAGAGTCCAAGGGTCTGTATCAGGGCCGCCTCAGGGGGTGAACGAGGGGAGGGGTTACAGGTAAGGTACAGTCGGCCGGCGTGCGTCTGACTATTTCCACGGGAGCGCGTGCAGCATTGGAGGTTATGCCAGCCAAGACGAAGAGGACGGTCTTTCGGCAGATGGACTGAAGATGAAAGTTGTTGCATGTTAGAAAGTTCAGTCAGGCTAGCCATGTCGGCTTAGCTAAAGGCAGGGACAGCTAGTTAGCTTTAGCTACGTTATCGAGTGCTAACGTGTGGTTCAGTCGGGCTAGCCATGTCGGCTAGTAGCTTAGCTAAAGGCTAACTAGCGTTAGCTATGTGAGCGAGTGCTAACGTGTGGTTCAGTCGGGCTAGCCATGTCGGCTAGTAGCTAAAGGCTAACTAGCGTTAGCTAACGCTAGCTAACTAGCAAGTGCTAACGTGTGGTTCAGTCGGGCTAGCCATGTCGGCTAGTAGCGTTAGCTAATGCTAGCTAGTTAGCTACCTTATCGAGTGCTAACGTGTGGGAGATAAACTAGGACTCCAAGTTCATCCCAACGGGGGGACAAAATATCATGGATGCTGGTGAACTTTTTCATCTCCACGGTAGGAAAATGCGTCGACGTCGTCTCCTTCCAACTTTGCCATTGATTCTGCGTTAAGGGTGAGTTTTTCATCCAATCTATTCAGTTCCCGCCGTGGTCTCTGTCTCTCTGTCTATCTCTCTCTCTCTCTCTCTCTCTCTCTCTCTCTCTCTCTCTCTCTCTCTCTCTCTCTCTCTCTCTATTTCTCTCTCTCTCTCTCAATTCAATTCAAATGGGCTTTATTGACATGGGAAACATACGTTTACATTGCCAAAGCCAAACAAAACAAATCAATCAAACAGATAAAACAAAAGAAATCATTACAGAAGGAATTTCTTGTACAGTCTTTATGGTGGTTGTATTCCGTTGGATGTCCTTTTCTTGTCACAGCAGCTCACAAATCTGGCTGCTGTGTTTGCACATTCTTGTATTTCTCCCAGTAGGTATGGGAGTTTTGAGTTATTGTCCATGTTTTCAAAGTCTCTTTGGGTGTTTGCAATTTGTGGGAAGTATATGTGTCTGATGTCTTGGTATAGTGGGCAGGTTGTTAAGAAGTGGAGCTCGGTTTCCACCTCATCTTGTGTGCAGTGGGTGCATAGTCTGTCTTCGCTTGGGAGCCAGGTCTGCCTATGGCGGCCATTCTCGATGGCTAGGCTGTGCTCGCTGAGTCTGTACCTAGTCAAGGATCTTCTTAGTATTGGGTCAGTAACAGTGCTCAGGTATTCTGCCACTGACTGTGTACTCTCTGTTTAGGGCCAAATAGCATTTCAATTTGCTCTGGTTTTGGGTTGTTTCTTTCCAATGTGTCTCTCTCTCTCTCTCTCTCTCTCTCTCTCTCTCTCTCTCTCTCTCGCTCTCTCTCTCTCTCTCTCTCTCTCTCTCTCTCTCTCTCTCTGGCCTTGCTCTGGTGGAGGGTGTGCCACTGTGTGTGTGCCATCATGTTAACGTTAGCCTCAGTTAAACCTTGCGACGCCTCGTTAGATGAAGCTGTGTTCTGAGGTGTCCTGTGTTCTGAGCTGTGTTCGCAGTGGTGCAGTGGCAAATTGACAGTAAGTCAAACGCTCCACGCGCGGCACAGTTTTTTTTTATTTTTATTTATTTTTTTGCCTTGAAATAGAGAAGCTGAAAAAGGTAGCAGGATGTTGCCTATATTGTCAACAGATATGGTTGAAAAACAAACAATGTTTTAAATGTATTGATACAATTTCTTTAATTGAATCAACTTAAACTAGAAAAGTAAATACAAACTAAATTAACAATGTAAGTTACATTGTTAATTTAGTTTGTATTTACTTTTAGTTTAAGTTAATTCAATTAAAGTAATTGTTTTACACACAAACACAAAAGCAAACTTAAAATAATCAGACAACTTGTGTTTACTTGGTTCTTTATTTTGAGAAGGGGAAAAAGTACACATCACTTAAATTTGTTCAATGTAATTTGTTTCACAACAGTGGTTTCAAAACAGTTTCAAGTTTCTTTAATAGTTGTCATACAGAAGTACAGAATACTTTTATACAAAATGCTTCTTACTGTTACGCTCCAGAGACTGTGCTAGACAAGATAAGTATGAAATAAAATAAAGTAGCATGTAAAAAGAAGTAAAAATAGAGGTCCCAGTGTTCAGTATAGACATATGTACAATGTTCGATGCAGACTAGAAGTAACTGAGTTACCATACAATCAGTCAAGCAAGCCCCCACCAAGTGGTCTTGGGCCTATGATTTGGTTTTGCTATCCTCGTTCTCTTGTCCTCAGCTGAGCGATGGCCTCTCAGCCAAGTTGCAACATATGTTGTTGAATCCCAAAACTCTGGAGGTGGCCTGTTGATCTTAATGAACATCAAAGATGCTACCCGTGAAATCATTAACCGTGTGCGTGTTGGGGTGATAATTTGATTCATGGCACTGAATCCCCTTTCACATTCTGCAGTGCTACATGGAATTACTTTTGTGCAATTCAATAAAGGCCTAAGCTCATCGGGTATCATTTCTCCATTGCTCTCAATAAAGTCCCTGAATCCATCGATGCAAGTTAACATTCCATGGCAATGACAGACACAGCCCATCGTTCACACCAAACCTGATGAGGGGCAGGGATTCAATGTGAAACGCCCTACCCAAAGCTGTAAAGGAATGTGAATCACTATTCAAAAACACTCAAAACCCAGTTGTACAATAAATGACCAAGTATGGCTTTGTCAGTATTCCAATGTACAGTGTGCCCCCCCCCCCCCCCATGTACAGCCCCCCACCCACCCAACCTCCTCCAATGTACAGTTTCTACGTCAAATGTATATACACTCTTTTTCTGGACACTTTTTGTATCACAAACAGTACTGTATTTGCAAATCTGATATGTCATAAATGTATAGATGTAGCAGTACTGTCTATCTGTATGTCATGTATGTCATATATATGTTATGATGAATTGAAAATGGGGGACCCTGATGTAAACAAGACGAAAGTCTTTCTCTGGTCTGCATCCCCTTAACAATTGTATGTATTGAGCTGTACTGTACCCATTCTGCAATCTGTTAATACACTTTTCAATCAATCAATCAATAATATTGTTCATAGCAGCTAGCCTATCTCAGACTGTTAGTTAAAGCTGTTGATAAAAAGTGCTTGTGTGCTGTTTGGGAACAGTTGACAATGTTTATGTAAAGACAGTAAGGGTTTTCATCAGCTCACCTGAATATGTGTTCTCAAGTTAGTATTGGACGTGTGGGACGTCGAGAGCAGCTTCGTTTTTGGTTGACACAATAAACACCTAAACACATATGTTTTAGGCGTTTTTTCAGTCAAACTCATAAACGTGTCCAGGTAGGGCCATGGAGATGCAGTGTTGTTATTGTTGTTGACATCATCTTCATCAATGCCATCAGTGGAAACATCAAATCCCTCTGCCATTATTTCGCGCTGACTGGTTCTGTTATTGTAAATTGCATGATCCATTCATTCTCATTCAGTGGTCTGCGTTTCGATTTTCACTTCCTGGTTTGCGGCCTGGAGTCCCGCCCTATCCTGCCTCTGATTGGCCTACCCGTAAAGTTTTGGCCTACCATACCCAATCGTGAGTCGTCACTCATATCTAAACAAACCAACCAATCATAGTGGGTTTTTTACGGGGAGTTTTTTTCTCTCCTCGCAGATCTTCTAGTCTAGACTCTTTCTCCCGAAAGTAGCGTGTAACGTTTTTGTGTGCGTGACTGCGCGTACACGCGGGAACATATCCGTGCGCGATTGCGCGTACTTCAGCCTCAGTGACCGAGGTAAAACGCCGTTTTACCGCGGTTGACCAGCACTGCACCACTGGAGCTGTGTGCTGAGCTGTGTTCTGTGCGTGTTCTGTGTTCTGAGCTGTGTTCTGAGCTGTGTGCTGAGCTGTGTTCTGTGCTGTGTTCTGCATGTGTTCTGTGTTCTGAGCTGTGTTCTGAGATGTGTTCTGAGCTGTGTTCTGTGTTCTGAGCTGTGTTCTGAGCTGTGTTCTGTGCTGTGTTCTGAGATGTGTTCTGTGTTCTGAGCTGTGTTCTAAGCTGTGTTGTGTTCTGAGCTGTGTTCTGAGCTTACATAGCGCTTTTACTAACTATATTATATATTTTTTTTTTTTTTTTTTTTTTTACCTTTAGGGGGGGGGGGGGGGGGTCGCGTTTAAATCTTGCACAGGGCCTCGCATTTCTCAGCTTTGTTTTTTTTTATGAGCGGTGTGTCTCTGACTTGTTTTAGGGAGGTGTGACCCAGAGTTGAGGGAGGAGTTGATGGTTGCAGTTAGGAATGGGAATGGGGGCCCCTTTCCCGACATTATTGGCTTAGATTTATGATACCACTACCTCTGCAGTAGCTTAAAAAATGGGCTAAAAAGTTGGCTAATCACCTGGACCCTCCGGCAGGTCCATTGGGTTTAAGGGGTTAACAGTGTAAGACGCAATGACACAAAGTAATAGGCTACATACATCAAAACAATCTCTGGGGAGTCTCTTTGTGGCACGTTTTACAGTTGCCCCAGCTCTAGCGAAAGCCCTTCCTAGGTGTGAAGGTGGAAACGTCTCAAATTCCCAGGCCTGCCCACTATGACCTGTATAAAGCCCCCTAGCCTTGTGGATTGCCAGTTGACCATAAGGTCTATGCCATGTTCCCTCTCCTTGAGTGTTCGTTTATACAGTGTCCGTAGGTGACTTTAAAGACTTTAAAGAAAATGTATTATTGTCATTATTATTCATCCCAGTCTCCACTGAGAAGTAAGCCTACCACTTAGGCTTTAAAGCTGTAGTAGTTTGGGAAATAAATAAATTACCTTCACGATAATTAGTTACAAATGCCAGAAAGGTGTTTCTAATCTTGACACGAATCCAACAAAAATACCCTTAAAATAGCTAAGAGAATCAACATTGCACTTAGAAGATGCTTTCTATGTATGGTACTGTTATGCGGTAGGAGGCTAGAAACACCACAGCCAAACAGACAATTTCTAGTTTCAGGAAGTGCTCCAGGGATCCAGTTAATTTTATATATGCAGTATTAAAGATAGAACATACTTTATTTTGACTTTTCAGAGGTTTTCCCATTTAGACACCGTGTGTGTCTTATTATTCTCTCATTCTCATTATCTTACTTAAATGTGCTATATATAACATTCAGCCACTAGGTGTCACACTAGAGCACACATGGGAAGTAGGGAGGGATGCACGCAATGTAAACAATACATTTTGACCTGCACCATATCAGAACTCTAATATCATTACCCCCCCCCCCCCAGGTTCATATGGCTGACCCGCTGGTTTAAGGGACGTCATCCTTGTCTACTGCCAGCAAGGCATTCGATTTTAATGCTGTTGTCAGGTGGGCGATGGCAAAGCACGATGTGAATCGACAAGAGGGAAGAAGCAGGCAGATGCCGTTGACGTTTATTGATGACATGGAAATAATGAGCCAACCCAGATCAAGAGTGTCTGCTCCAGTTTGTTCAGCTATGAAGGTCTCTAGGGTCCAAGGCTTCCTAGATCCAAACACAAAATTCTACAACAGAACATTTTCCCTAATGACTCTAAAGGCACTAAAGGATTGCTGTCGGTCTACCTGCACAAGTTAACCAGGGCATGAGGAAGCCAATACACAGCTAATCAACCTGGTGGCTTCTCTCCCTGACCAAGACACAGGCTGTTGCCCTCAGGCGGGGGAAGGCATAATACCGCCATCCTTCAACAGCACCTCTTCCTAGCCTCTCAGAGGCTCACAGCTACATTTACATTTACATTTAGTCATTTAGCTGACGCTTTTATCCAAAGCGACTTACAAGTTCTGTACGACAGGTCATCAGGAAGGGTACAACTCTATCAGCTGAGTACATTTACATTTACATTTACATTTAGTCATTTAGCTGACGCTTTTATCCAAAGCGACTTACAAGTTCTGTACGACAGGTCATCAGGAAGGGTACAACTCTATCAGCTGAGTAACAATATTCATCAAAGTGTTGCGTGTTACAGTGTAGGTTAGTTTATTAGGACAAGTGCATGACAGTAAGGTTAGTTAGGGTTAGATTTTTCTTTATTTATTTTATTATTATTTCAGATAATGGTTGAAGAAGTGCGTCTTTAGTCGACGGCGAAAGATTGGACGGGATTCGGCTGTCCTAACTGGGGTGGGTAGTTCATTCCACCATTGTTGGGCAAGGACTGAGAATAGGCGGCTTCTCTTTGATGACCCTCCCGGAGCTTGGATAGGAGTAGGTCTGAGGCGGCCAGAAGATGCAGAGCGTAGGGGTCTTGAGGGTGTGTAGTTAGAGACCATTGACCGGAGGTAGGCGGGAGCGGTTCCCTTCATCAATGTTCCCTTCATAACAATGTTCATCAAAGTGTTGAGTGCTACAATGTACGTTAGTATATTAGGACAAGTGCATGACAGTAAGGCGGAGAAGGATATGCTATTTGGAGCCAGTCCTTGTTCAGGGATAACTGGCAAATGACTACAAATAAAATGGCAAAGGAAGCATCTCAGGCCATCAGAACACTGAACACATGAGCACACACATACACACACAACACACATTCTGCAATCGCTTTAAACAAGCGCTTTAAACAATCGCTTTAAACAAAATGAAAAGGTCACTTTAAAGGAATGAGGAATATTAAGGTCACTTTAAGGAAATAACCGATGTGCTTCTTGTATAGTATAGTTTAGATATAGTAAGTATAGCATAATGACAGAGTTAAAACTGTATATTGTATAGTAGTGTACATAGGACCCAGTGCCTTCTCAGGAATTTAGCATGTCTATTTTATTATTAGTATTATTGCACAATCGATGCGGGCATGACCACCCGCATTTCACTGTATGCCCTGGTATGTATGTGACAAATAAACCACTTGAATCTTGAATCTCACTCCCAGAAACCAGCCCAAGCAATGTAGCAAGGGCAACCGGGTTCCCCCAGCCCCTGCCCTCTGTCCACATCTACACAGCAAAGAGCAAGTATTGGTCCCTGTCCCATCCGGTGCTCTCGGAATAGGGCAGTCTTGGATGGAGGATAAACTTCAGGGAGACTTGGTTTGAAGTAGAACACAGGAGCACATGGATATAGGACAATACACTATTTTGATGCATTGGGGTGTCTGATGATTCAACTGACTCTTGATGAAGATGCACCATGCACTGAAACATTAGATTTTAGTTTGTTGTCCTATATTTATTTTGTGTACTCCAGGGTCTACTTCAGACCAAATAGGAGTGTGTCATGCTCTCGTCTGCGGTTTGCGGTTTGATCAAGTAGACAATTTCAATCACTATTCAACATCACATCCCTTATAGTATGTGACTCAGGCTTGATATTATTGGTGGCAAGTGCTTCTCTATGAATAATATAAAAGTGTGAAAGTAAAGTGCAGCACTTCCAAATATGTTTTCCTTCAGCCCCATCTCTACAAAGTACAGTAAGACAGTTTTACAAACACTGGCCTTCCTCGCACATCCTCCCATCCGACATGAGAATGTCATTGCTACTGCAAGGTCCCTAAATGGATGGATTTAACCTGCATGCAGTTACTGCTCGATGCACCACAGGTGCGCAGCCAACCCTGCTTAAGTGTATCGTGTCTCAAAACTCATTCATGACTGGTCTACATAACTATTTTCCTGTATTTTTCCCGTGTGGGGTGACACTATTTTCTACTCTTCCGTGTAGAGTTCTACATAAATAACCCCATTTTTTACAGTTGCTAATAAAACAAACTTTGGAATCATCCATTTCGAAGGACAGTTTTTCGGTCTTGATCAATAGACGGTGGTCTGAGATTATTAAGGGCATTTCTCACTGTTGTGACCACATTTAATTCTGCTGCAGTCGATTTCTGAGCCACGGCTGCATGAAATGATTGATACCATGTTATTTATATGACCATATGGAATGGTTCTCAATATTTCACTCTCTCTCTCTCTCTCTCTCTCTCTCTCTCTCTCTCTCTCTCTCTCTCTCTCTCTCTCTCTCTCTCTCTCTCTCTCTCTCTCTCTCTCTCTCACAGCATGCACACACAGAAACACTCTGGGAGGGTCCTTGCATTGTACCGTGGTGGAAACCACCAGGGCTTTAGACTGCATTTGCCTAATGAACAACCTGTTGCCCGTTTCCTTTGAGAAGTGTAGAGGAACAAAGAAGCATTTTCCAGTATCGATTGTACTGGAGGTTTCTTTACATTACAAATATGAATAACTTACAAGTGTATTTGCATCCACTCCCAGTAGTGTGTGTGCGTGTGTGTTTTTTTTCATTTAGGATTGTGAGGATATTTAGGCAAGCCGGGAAGCAGGGAAAAGAGTTTTATCATGATAAGAGAAGAGAAGAGAAGAGAAGAGAAGAGAAGAGAAGAGAAGAGAAGAGAAGAGAAGAGAAGAGAAGAGAAGAGAAGAGAAGAGAAGAGAAGTTAGACCAGTGGTTCTCAACTGGTCTAGCCTCGGTACCCAACATTTTCCTTAGTCATTAAGTCGCAACCCAAATTTTTTAACCACTATGATTTATAAAAAAAAAAAAAAGTGCAGTAATAGCCTACACAATCTTTTATGCACTGTTAAAAACATGAAATAAACACAAAGAGTGCAACAAAAGTGCAACTAGGGCTAAAACCAAATGAAATAAAATAATAATAAATAATATATGCTTCTTAGCAGATTTCTTAGCTTAACATACCTACGTTTGGGGGAACTAATGGGATAACTGGGGTTGCAACAAAAGTGCAACTAGGGCTAAAAACACAATTAAATAATAATATAATAATAATAATAATAATAATAATAATAATAATAATAATAATAATAATAATAATAATAATAATAATAATAATAATAATAATAACAACAACAACAACAACAACAACAACAACAACAACAACAACAACAACAACAACAACAACAACAACAACAACAACAACAACAACAACAACAACAACAACAACAACAACAACAACAACAACAACAACAACAACAACAACAACAACAACAACAACAACAATATATAATAATAATAATAATAATAATAATAATAATAATAATAATAATAATAATAATAATAATAATAATAATAATAATAATAATAATAATAATAATAATAATAATAAATAATATATCCTTCTTAGCAGACTTCTTAGCTTAACATCCCAGGGAACTAATGGGATAACTGGGGATGTTGTTGGTTGTTTGTCTCAAAGTCTGGGGTGATAGAAAAAGCAACTCTGAGGTCATGCTCAATGTCCAATCTGTTCCTCTGCTTTGTCTTCAGCTGGACCAGAGCTGAGAAGCCACTTTGACAAAGATAGGTAGTGGGGGAAAAAAATTACAAAAAAAAACTTTTTTTCTTTTTTTACTTTTTCTTTTTTTTCTTTTTTTACACACATCCAAATCCACATCCACTCAACATGGCCCGCGACCCACTTTTGGGTCGTGACCCACCAGTTGAGAAACACTGAGTTAGACCATAGGAAAATTCAGGTGTCATAGCTGCAACAGGAGAGGAGAGGTACAAGCAGGATAATAGGAATAAAATATAAAAAATAAAATATAAGAATAAATAATAATAGTGGCACATAAGGCCTTCACAGAGCGTTTCCACTTCTCCCGGTCAGCTGCCGTTGTTCTTGCTTCAGGCCATGAGCTCCACCCTGCCTCTTTTCTTTCTTTCTCTACTGTGCGTCTCCAGGTAGTCTTTGGTCTTCCTTTTTTTCTTTTCCCTTCTGGTGTCCAAGTCATTGCTATGTTGCAGTCGTTGTTGTGGTCTTGCCTCAGTATGTGTCCTATCATCTTCCATCTTCGCCACTTCACTTCCTTGCTCAACGGCTTCATGTCGGCTCTTTCTAGTAGCTCTACGGTGCTGATGCTGTCTTGCCACTGGATTCTGAGGATTCTTCTGAGGCATCTGTTATGGAACACGTCGACTGATTTGTTGTCTCCCTTGTTCATCTTCCATGTTTCACATCCATACAGTAGGACTGGCACAACCAGTGTTTGTACAATCTCAGCTTTGTTCTTCTTGAGATGCTGTTGGAGTACCAGATCTTTTTGAGTTTGATGAATGCACCTCTTGCTTTGGAGACTCTGTTCTTTAGGTCTTTCATACCTCCTCCCTCTTTACAGACGTTGGCTCCCAAGTATGTGAATTGGTCTACATCAGGGGTGGCCAACCAGTCAGAGACTAAGAGCCACAAAAATTACTGTGGTACCACAAAGAGCCACACCATATACCAGCGTTTCTCAACTTTTTTTTCAGTCACGGCACCCTTCATGTGTTTATAGGTCTCACCCTCTGGCCTCTGAAGTTGCTAATGTCTTTTTTATTTGGGCCTCACAGGGTTAAAAGTACCCTGTGAGACCCACGGTTGCAAAATTACAAAATCACTTTTAGCCATTTAAAAAAAAGAATGTTTATTTAAAAAAATTTAAGCACATGTATAGTCTATTGGTTCTGTTGTTCAGCCTCACAATGCTATTTGATAGTAAATGTGTTTATATGTCCCACCCTCTGGCCTCTGAAGTTGCTAATGTCTTTTTAATTTGGGCCTCACAGGGTTAACCTCTTAAGCTCGAGATATACAGTAAAAGTGTATATTTTCAGCATTACGTTTGTTTACCAATTATTTTAACTGTTATTAGTGAAATATAAGATTATAGAAATCTAAGGGCATTGAGTCGGAAACCGGCGCATATTGACAGGAGGAAGTGGCACAGCCAAAAGTGAGTGTAGTCTTTTGAAGGAAGAGACTCAGGGCTTTCGAATTTCGAAAAACTACCCTACCCAGCTCACACCAGCCCCTGTCAATCATCTGACTTCTGGATTAACTTTTTTATTTCTCTTATTTTTTGGGATTATCTCCCACAAACCTGAACGTTATTGCCATAAAACAGAACGCAGTTCGTTTCTCTACCTTTCTGTGAACGTCTTGCAAAAAACGGTGTTGCAATACGATGAAAAATGGTGGAGAAATTTACATTATAAAAAAGATGGCAGAATTCAGTACTGTATCTACAAAACCTTCTGTTTAATCATCTTCCCTTTATTCATTTGCTTAGATTTTTCAGGTCTGGTCAATTTTAGCATGGTGTTATTCACAGTCAAAGATAATTTTATTCTTTTTAAATAGAATTGATATTCTCCTTTGGTTCATTACAATTTACTCAAGCCTAGTAACAGACACACTATTTCTGACACTGATCCATATATGTCCCTAGATTTAGATACCAAGAACATGCAAATTGTAAATGTTTATTCTACGCCCTTATGGAATGAGTGACGTAAAAAAAATATATTTATTTTTGATGGAAGAGCCGCACATTGACGGGCAAAGAGCCGCATGCGGCTCGCGAGCCGCGGGTTGGCCACCCCTGGTCTACATCTTCAATCTCTTGGTCGTTGATGTTGATTTTGTCATGGTTTCTTGCATTAATTCTCATGGTTTTTGTCTTTCCGGTGTTAATCTTGAGTCCCACTTGTCTGGCTTCTCTCTCCATTCTTGTCGTTTTTTTTCCTGGATTTGGTGTTTGGTAGAGGAGAGTAATGCTACATCATCTGCAAAATCCAGATCGTCGAGTTTTGATGTCAACTTCCATCTGATTCCATTCTCGCCTTGTCCAACTGTTCTTCTCATTATCCAATCCATGATCATTATGAATAAAAAACCTGACATGTTACATCCTTTTTTGACACCGCTGTTGATGTTAAACCACTCACATATTTCTCCTTGGTCTTCTACTGCACACTGGAAGTCTTCATAGAATATTTTCACTATCTGGACAATCTTCTCTGGGATTCCATATTTCTTCATAATTAGCGATAGGCTTTCATGGTGGACTGAGTCGAAAGCCTTTTCAAAATCCACAAAGTTCAGGTGGAGTGTTGCTTGCCACTCGTTTACTTGCTCAATGATGTTCTGCAGTATGAAGACTTGTTTTGTTGTTCCTCTTCCTCTTCTGTAACCGGCTTGTTCTTTTTTTTTTTTTTTTTTTTTTTGGTCTTTTTTCCCCCTCCATTTTCCTCCGATTTTCTCCCATCCCAATGTTAGTCGTATGCCGATTCCCAGTCCCTTCCTGGTCGCTGCGCTTTACCCCCCACAGTCAGATCATTTGGGAGAGTGGAGGCTACCACGTGCTTCCTCCGACACACGTCCAGCCAATCACCGCTTCTTTTCACCTGGCAGCGCGGATTCTCATTGAGAGGGCGTAGCGTGTGGGAGGACCACACTATCCCCCTCACGTCCAATCCGCGCTTAGCAGGCGCCCCGACCGAACTGTAGGAGTCGCTGTTTACAACGACCCGGACCCACCCCGCCAGCTTCTCCCACCCTCTGATACAGCCAATTGTATCAGTGCAGACGGCCAGCCAAGCTGGTGACAACCCCGGAGCTGTGAGCTGGATTCGAACAGGCGAATCAAGCTCACAGCTCCGGGGCTGGTGACGAGCGCAATCTCCGCTCGACCACCTAACCGCCTCCGGCTTGTTCTTTTCTTAGCCGTGAGTCGATTCCAATTCTGATTCGGTCAATGATGATCCTGCCAAGTATCTTCCCTGACTGGAAGTAGGGTGATGCGTCTTGAGTTCTTGCATTCTTTGAGGTTTCCTTTCTTTGCTAGTTTGATGATAAGCCCCCTCTTCCAGTTCTTCGGGATCTTCTCCTGCCTCCATATTTTTTCCAACAATTGATGTACCTTCTTTGCTGAAAACTCGATGTCTGCTTTTAATAACTTGGCTGTGATGTTGTCGATTCCTGGTGCTTGCCAATTCTGAAGTCCTTTAATCACTTCCTTTACTTCACTTAGTGTTGGTTCATGTACAGGAATCTCTTCAATCATGTTAGTGAGTTCACATTCTTCCTCATCAGTTATTGGGTTTTCTGGTGGTTCCCTATTCAGTACTTCCTTGAAGTGTTCTGTCCACCTTGCCTGCACTGCATCTTTTCCGCTGATGAGGTTGCCATTCTTGTCCAGTACTGTTGTGCTCTGTCTAGGTCTCTCGTTGCACAGTGCCTTCGTAAAACCGCACAGTGTCTTCATTTGTTGTTTCCTTGCAGCTTCTTCTGCTTCACTTGCAATGTTCTCCATCCATTTGTTTTTGTCTGTCTTTATACTTCTCTTTGTTTTTCTATCCTTCTCTGTGTATTTTACTTTGATCTGTTTCTTGATTCTTTCTGAGTGTGTGCCAAGGATCCTCTTGTTTATTGTTTCCCGCTGGTCTACAAGGTGCCATGATTTTTCACTGATCCATGGCTTCTTATTCTTCCGTGGTCTACCCAGGATTGCTTCAGCGACTTCTGTATAGGCTTTCTCCAGAACCTGAGAGTCACGCTCCACCTCTTTGTTGTCTTCTATTCCTCGCCCTTCATTTTCCAGCACCTGAAACCTGTTTCTCAGGTTGATGGTAAAAGTCTTCAGTCTTAACTTGACCGTTGTGGTCGCTTCCAATGTCTGCAGATCTGCATACTCTTGAGTCTTTCACTGAGTTCCTGAATCGTTTGTTAATTAGCACATGGTCTATCTGGTTCTTGGTCTTCCCGTCCGGAGATACCCATGTGGCCTTGTGTATATTCTTATGTGGGAATAGTGTTCCAGTAATGACTAGCTCATTCATGCCTGAGCTGACTACACTGTGATCTTGCTGAGTAATGTAAGTTAGTACCCAATCCATTGTATATTTTGGTAATTGTTTGTTCTCTGAATCAATCAGGCTCTGTTCACCCCATAGGGTTTGACTTGAGCAGCCTGTGCTAATTAGTCCAATCACTCAGAGACCAGTCCCCTACAGGTGTGGGACAATATTCATTAGGGATTTAAGTGTAGTCTATCCAAGCGCCAGCAGAGCGCCGGCGACCGACTAAGACAGACAAAGACTTGGAGTTTTCCTGCTGGAGTTCTCAGAGGAGGCAACCGAGTGCATTAGAGTATCTACTGCCCCTCACCTGCCCTCCTCCAGCAGGCCACTCTTTTGTACCTCCATTTTCTGGTCTTGCCTTGTTAGCTTGTCAACTAACTCGACCTACTGGTTTTAGCTCTTTAGCTAAACCTTCAATCGGCTTCATACACATAGCCTTTAGCAGTTGATCCATAGTACTTCGTATTTTTATTTGTTCCTGCTCTACCTGGTGTAAGCATGGCTCTGTGTTCTGTCTGTCCTGTCTGTCCCTCTCTCCTAGAAAGGTTAACTCGGTTAGAGAGTCGTGTCCTTGAACTTGAGTCAGGAAAACAGTCAGCTTTAGACGTCTCGGACACTATAGGCTTTTCTAAGGAGCCTCTAGCGAGGTCTTCTTGTCTGGAGAGTCCCAGACATAGTGCTCAGGACAAGGTCTTTGCGCCCAATACGGAGCGGCAGTGTAACCGCTCGGCCTCGGCCTCAACAGCACCTGCTCCGCAACATGATTTTACATGTGTTGCGGGTTCCGGTCCCAGTACGCAGCGGCCTCCACTGAAACCCCGTCTTCCCGTCCTTGTGATTGGCGACTCCATCACCCGGCATATTAAGCTAGGAAAGCCAGCCGAGATCAAATGTTTTGGGGGAGCCAGAGCCACCGACATTGAAGCCAACCTGAGATTTCTGGCGAATAGCATAGTCAAGGCAAAAGGTAACCCACATATCACACCCACTGAAGATAAATTCGACCATATTGTTATACACGTCGGAAATAATGACTGTAGGATGAAAGTATCTGAGGTCACAAAGATCAACATAGTTAGGCTTTCTGACCTCGCCAGAAAGATGAGTCGGCATCGAGTAATCTTCTCTGGCCCCCTGCCTGTAAACCGGCATGATGATGAGTTCATGAGTAGGATAGCTTCTCTACACCGATGGCTGGAAAAATACTGTAAAGAACAGGGCTTAGGGTTCGTGGATAACTGGTCCTCTTTCTGGGGGCGCCCTGGCTTGCTGAGAAAGGACGGCGTGCATCCTAACATGCAAGGCGCCTCTCTCTTATCTCGCAATATAGACAAGATTATAGCTTCGGGCTGACAGCCACCCCACAAGCATGCCAGGGTGCAGGCTCTTAGCGAGCCTGCTAGTCATGCTAAACCGATGGAGCCTGCCAATCCTTATACCTTTCTTGCTGGGTCCCTCCTCCACCAGGCTCCCCACTCCTCTCTTTCTATCTCTACCCTTAAACCGGTATACCCAATCAAAACTAGAATATCCCGTTACGCTCCGCTTTACCCAGCTCGTCCTTGTGCGATAAACCATGCCAACTTAATTGCGATTAAACCTACCCGCATGGCTGAAAACCGCGCTGCTAAGTATACAGAGTGTGTGAAGGTTGGCATTATCAACATCCGCTCTCTGCCAACCAAAGCTCTTTTGGTAAATGAACTGATAACAGACCATAGTCGCAACCTATTGGGCCTCACTGAGACATGGCTTAAACCTAAACGATGGCTTTAACCTTAAACGAGGCCTCACCCCCTAATTTTAGTAGCTCCCACATCGCACGCACCTCCAAGAAAGGAAGCGGAGTTGCTCTAATTTACGACTCTAAGCACAACTTTACATCCGACGCAAACTGTACGTTTTCCTCGTTTGAGGTGCTCCTGTTGCGTCCCTCTCCACCCAACAGAAAGTGTGGCGGTCTGATTCCTATCTCCACTGAATCCATTGTAATGGCTGTCCTATACCGCCCCCCAGGCCCTTACACCCTCTTCCTAGATGAATTTTCAACTTTCACCTCTGAGCTTGTTATGCGCTCAGATAACATTTTAATTGTTGGTGATTTTAACATTCATTCCAACAAAACTCTAGATCCCCTAAATAAGGCTTTTACCGACATCATTGACTCTGTCGGTCTCATTCAAATCGTTGACCAACCCACTCACAGTGGTGGGAACACCCTTGACCTAGTCCTAGCCCGCGGTCTCACTGTGTCAAATTTGACCGTCTCCCCCTATGTTCCTGCTCTCTCAGACCACTACCTCATCAAATTTCAAATTGATCTGACGGTTTCTCGCCCAGACAGTGTAGAATCCTACATGAGCCGTCGTATTAACGCCTCAACTGTCCCAACTCTAGTTAACTGCCTACCAGACACCCTCTCTCCCTTCCTCTCTTACTCTGGCCCCCTTGATCTCTTTACAGACAAACTTAATGCCGCCCTTCGTAGCACGCTCGACATTGTCGCTCCCCTTAAGCCTAAAATTAAACGTGCTCCGCAAAAACTAACTCCCTGGTTTACGGAGGAAACGCGCTCCTTTAAAAAGGCTTGTCGGAAACTTGAACATAAATGGTGTTCGACCAAACTCGAAGTATTCCGCCTCGCCTGGAATGATAGTTTACGTAACTACAAAAAGGCACTCTCACTTGCCAAAACCTCATATTTTTCCAGGCTCATAAATGAAAACAAAAACAACTCAAAGTTTCTGTTTGACACAGTTGCAAAACTTACGCAGAAACAACCAAGTGCCCTAAACCATGCGTTCTCGGCTAACGAATTCATGAAATCTTTTACCAAGAAAATTTACCTCATTAGAGATGAAATTGTTGCTTTACTCAACAATCAGAGTCCCTCCCAACCTCTGATGGGCCTTCCCCCTGACTTTGATTCCAGCCATACGCTATGCTGCCTTGAAAACGTCTCACTTAGTGCCCTCTCTAAACTGGTTGGCGCGGCTAAACCCTCAACCTGTCTGTTTGACCCTCTTCCAGCAACTCTCATCAAAAAACTCTTCCCAACTCTAGGCCCTGCCCTACTCAATATCTTCAACACCTACTTGTCTACTGGCGTGGTGCCCCTGGCCTTTAAATCAGCCGTCATTAAACCACTACTTAAAAAACCGAACCTCGACCCTCTAATCTTGAAAAATTACAGACCTATCTCCAATCTTCCGTTCCTATCCAAAGTGTTAGAACGGATCGTCGCAACGCAATTTACTGACCATTTATCAAACAATAATCTTAATGAATCATTTCAATCTGGCTTTAGAGCCTTACACTCCACCGAAACGGCGGTTACCAAAGTCACAAATGACTTACTGCTCTCTCTTGACTCAAACCTCACTTCTGTGCTCTTATTGCTTGATCTCAGTGCAGCCTTTGACACTATCGATCACTCGATTCTTCTAGGTCGGCTTGAGAATCATGTTGGCATTCGGGGTCTCGCACTAGCTTGATTTAAATCCTATTTAACTGATAGAACACACTGCGTGGTCTATAATGATTTAACATCTGAGACCCTCCCAGTGCAATGTGGTGTCCCACAAGGCTCTGTCCTGGGTCCTTTGCTATTTTCGATTTACATGCTACCCCTCGGCGATATCATACGCAAATTTGGCATAAACTTTAATTTTTACGCTGATGACACCCATTTATATATACCTATTAAGCCAAATGATTCCTCCCAACTACAAAACCTTGAGGCCTGCTTGCTTGCCGTCAAAAAATGGATGTCGCAAAACTTTCTACTCCTTAATGCAGATAAAACTGAGATGTTAATTGTTGGCCCCCCAAACCACAGAGGCCTGTTTCAGGACATCTCCCTCAACTTTGATACCTGTCATGTATCCCAGAGCTCCACCATAAAAAACCTCTGAGTAATTTTTTATTCCTCCCTCTCATTTAATGCACATATAAAAAATTTCACCAAAATTGCATTCTTCCATCTTCGTAATATCGAAAAAATTCGCCCCATTTTAACTCTGTGTGAGGTTTTGTCCTTTGCTCACTTACTCGCTCTGTTCCTTTAAGCCTACTCGCTCTTTCCCATTTGTTTTCTGTTAATCATTTCATTCCCCTATTCACACGCTTCTTCCCAGAGACGTCGTTGATTGGTTCTCCGTCCACACGCTTATCAATCACATCCCTCAGCTGTCACTGCTTGTCAATTAAGCGTTCCCGTATTATTTATACCCCGTTTCCCCATTCAAGTTTTGTTGGATCGTTTTGATATTTCAGTTGCATTCGCCGTTCCTGCTGCCTGCTGTTGTTTCCCTGTGCTTTGCCTCCAGGATATTCAAGAAGCATTCCTCTTGGACACCCTTTCCCCGAGGCGACGCGCTCGCTCCATTCTGTTCCAACGCTCTTTACGCACAACGCCTGGGTGAGTTTTTTATGACTGTCTTTGATCCAATTCCGTTTTTCGTGTGTTTATATAACACTGAAGATTTCCAGCTTTTTATCAGACAGTCACTCACCCAGCGTTTAGCCTTTTTTGGATTGTTTCATTGGGATAATATTTTGGCCTAACATCTCCCACTGTGTGTTTACACACCGAAGATATTATCACATTGGATTTGTATTTTGGGACTTCGCTCACAGTGTTTATTTTGCACCGAAGATATCTATCACTTGGGATTGTGTTTGGAACGTTACTCACAGTGTGTATTTACACCGAAGATTCAGTCACTTGGATAACTCTGTTTTCGGGTACAAGTCACCTCTCCTGTTCACCTGCTCTGTTCCACCTGCACTCTGAGTTAACTCGCTCCCTCTCTCTCTCTCGGTCCCGCAACCACCTCGGAGATTCTGCCGAGAGAAGTCTGCAGAGCGGCTCTGACGTCAGCGTCTGCTTCCCCTGACTACCATCCCGGGAGAAGCTGCAGAGCAGCAACATTCTTCCTTGCTTGTATTCCAGTCTTTGTTTGAACTCTTCCAAGTGTGTGCTGTTTATTTAGTCTTAATAAACAAGCCCTTGTTTTTGGCAACTCTGAATCCTACTCTCTTGTGTCGTTGCGTTTGGGGTCGGTGTCAAACCTTAACATTACGATCCAACACCCTCTTTTCCCCGCACAGGAGGCGGAAGTGGCAGTTCCCTCCGTGCAGGACCACCTCGACCGCTGCCGACGAGTTTGGGAGATCACCAGGACCGCGCTGCTCCGGACGTCTGAGCGCGCCTGTCGTGGTGCCGACCGGCGCCGGGTTCCTGCGCCGACTTACCTCCCTGGGCAGAGGGTGTGGCTCTCGGCAAAGGACCTCCCGCTTCGGTCCTCGGCCAAGAAGCTCAACCCCCGTTTCGTCTGACCTTTCGAGGTCCTGAAGGTACTCAGTCCGGCGGCCCTACGCCTGAAACTTCCTGCGTCCATGCACATTCACCCCGTGTTCCATGTCTCCCGGGTTAAGCCCGTCTCCCTCAGTCCCCTTATGCCTCCAGCTCCTGATCCTCCGCCTCCCGTGTTGGTGGATGGTCACCCCCAGTGGCAGGTCCGCCGGTTGATGGGCGTTCGTCGGCGGGGCCGGGGGTTCCAATACCTGGTGGACTGGGAGGGTTACGGCCCTGAGGAGCGTAGCTGGGTCTCCCGGCAGCTCATCGTGGATCCCGGCTTGATCACTGACTTCCATCGTGCCCATCCTGACGAGCCGGGTCGGCCTGGTCGCCGGGTGGCTCCCGTGGAGGGGGGGGTACTGTGAGGTTTTGTCCTTTGCTCACTTACTCGCTCTGTTCCTTTAAGCCTACTCGCTCTTTCCCATTTGTTTTCTCTTAATCATTTCATTCCCCTATTCACACGCTTCTTCCCAGAGACGTCGTTGATTGGTTCTCCCCCGTCCACACGCTTATCAATCACATCCCTCAGCTGTCACTGCTTGTCAATTAAGCTTTCCCGTATTATTTATACCCTGTTTCCCCATTCAAGTTTTGTTGGATTGTTTTGATATTTCAGTTGCATTCGCCGTTCCTGCTGCCTGCTGTTGTTTCCCTGTGCTTTGCCTCCAGGATATTCAAGAACATTCCTCTTGGACACCCTTTCCCCGAGGCGACGCGCTCGCTCCATTCTGTTCCAACGCTCTTTACGCACAACGCCTGGGTGAGTTTTTTATGACTGTCTTTGATCCAATTCCGTTTTTCGTGTGTTTATATAACACTGAAGATTTCCAGCTTTTTATCAGACAGTCACTCACCCAGCGTTTAGCCTTTTTTGGATTGTTTCATTGGGATAATATTTTGGCCTAACATCTCCCACTGTGTGTTTACACACCGAAGATATTATCACATTGGATTTGTATTTTGGGACTTCGCTCACAGTGTTTATTTTGCACCGAAGATATCTATCACTTGGGATTGTGTTTGGAACGTTACTCACAGTGTGTATTTACACCGAAGATTCAGTCACTTGGATAACTCTGTTTTCGGGTACAAGTCACCTCTCCTGTTCACCTGCTCTGTTCCACCTGCACTCTGAGTTAACTCGCTCCCTCTCTCTCTCTCGGTCCCGCAACCACCTCGGAGATTCTGCCGAGAGAAGTCTGCAGAGCGGCTCTGACGTCAGCGTCTGCTTCCCCTGACTACCATCCCGGGAGAAGCTGCAGAGCAGCAACATTCTTCCTTGCTTGTATTCCAGTCTTTGTTTGAACTCTTCCAAGTGTGTGCTGTTTATTTAGTCTTAATAAACAAGCCCTTGTTTTTGGCAACTCTGAATCCTACTCTCTTGTGTCGTTGCGTTTGGGGTCGGTGTCAAACCTTAACACTGGCTGATGCTGAAACCCTGATTCATGCTTTTGTCTCATCACGCCTGGACTACTGTAATGCACTTTTTTCAGGCCTACCTAATTCAAGCATCAAAAATCTTCAACTCATGCAAAATGCGGCTGCACTGATACTAACTAGAACTAGAAAATTTGATCACATCACACCAGTTTTGTCCGCCCTACACTGGCTTCCTATCCAAGCCCGATCTGACTTTAAAGTGCTACTCCTCACCTACAAAATTTTAAATGGGCTTGCACCGCTCTATCTATCCGATCTCATCTCCCGATACTCGCCCGCTCGTGCTCTGCGCTCACAAAATGCGGGGCTTCTATCGATCCCTAGGGTTAAAAAGAAATCCGCCGGCCACAGAGCCTTTGTCTACCGCGCTCCCTACCTGTGGAACAAATTACCTGCCGTCATCAGGGGCGCCTGCTCTGTCGAAGCTTTTAAATCCCTGCTTAAGACTCATCTTTTCTCTCTCTCCTTCAACCTACCCTGATCTCACCTGGTCGGGGACTGACCTTTAGATTAATCTGTCTAGTTTAGTTAGGGTACAGGGTACTACATGGTACTACAGGGTACTACATGGTACTACATGGCACCAGGGCCGTAGCCAGGGTTTAGAAATTAGGGAGGTCCATTTTTTTTTTTGGCCCAGACCGGCCCACTATAATCGGTCGGACACCACCCAGCCAGGGTTTAGAAATTATGGAGGTCCATTTCTGGCTTGACTAGACATTAAGGAGAGAGAGAGATGATTACAATGAACTGGTACATTCAGGTCCAGAATTGTTGGAATTCCCTGACAAATATGTGCAAAAAGCTGTACAATTTAAACAATACCATACTGGTAATGAGCAAATAGTTGTTTATTCAATTAATGCATGGAGCTGTTCCATTTTATACTAACTTCATTCATTCATTCATTTGGTACTAACTACTCAGTTCATACAGATTTCAAGTATCCAAATATCAATGATGAATATTGCATAAGGTTTACACAGTTATCACCTGTTTGTTTTATATTCATGCTCAGAGAGGAGTAAGTTAGATCTTTGTATGCGAGTTATATGGCAATTAAATCAATGGTGTGCTTGTTTGTTACAGCCGGCCACTAGGGGGCAGCGGCTCATTAGAAGTGCTGATCAGCTTAGATGTGACGGTCACTGACAGTAACCTGGGCTTATTTTAGCCAACGCGATGCTCACCAAATAACGTTATAATTAATATTATTATCGACATCACCATGGCAGAGAGAGATGGCACACACAAACTACCTCAGGTTCCTCCAGCTCACCGTCCCTCCTCTGCCCTTTTGCCTGGCTGGCTACCTGAGGCTGTGTGTTGAACTTGTTGCTGCACCGGCTGCACTAGTATTATTGTGGATGACGACGTTGAAGCAGCAAACATGTCTGTTATTTTATTATATTTGTCAGCATCCACGACCACCTCTAGTTTTCAGATTTTTTCCGCCAATTCTCCATGTTCTGTTTCTCCATTTTTCCTGTTTCCGCATCTGTTCTTCTAACACGAGAAACAGGTGAGAGAGGGGGGGGGGGGCTTATTAAGAGATGTGATTGGGCCGCAGCACGCATAATGGGCCGCTGTTCCCAGCCTATTGGGGGGGGGGGGGGGGGCTTATTAAGAGATGTGATTGGGCCGCAGCACGCATAATGGGCCGCTGTTCCCAGCCTAGTGGGGGAGGGGCTTAGTAAGAGATGTGATTATTGGGCCGGCCCCGGTCGTTGACCAAACGGCCCACTCGCAAATAGTTACCGAGGTCCGGACCTCGGTGACCTCATAGCTGGCTACGGCCATGCATGGCACTACAGGGTACTACATGGTACTACATGGCACCACAGGGTACTACATGGTACTACATGGCACTACATGGCACTACAGGGTACTACATGGTACTACAGGGTACTACAGGGTACTACATGGTACTACAGGGCACTACAGGGTACTACATGGCACTACAGGGTACTACATGGTACTACAGCAGGGGTGTCAAACTCATTTTCACAGAGGGCCACATCAGCATTATGGTTGCCCTCAAAGGGCCAAAGACCGTATAAATGTTAATGTAATGTAAAATAAATGTAGCTACTCATTTACATATCTTTAAACATGTTGTTTCTGTATTTATTACTTATTCAAGTTATACATATTGCATATGCATTTGCATAGATGTAAAAATATATGTTAGCTTATGTTATTTTAACAAATAATTTTAGTTTATCAGAACCCCATATTACTCCATCAATCAATGATCAAACCATTCAAGTAAATAACAAAGAAGAATATCATCAAATACAAGCTATGACATTAAGTTTGTTCAAAACCTTTTTGTCACAGTCAAGAGGGGCAGAACTAACAACTGTGAGCTGCAAAGAACGCGTGGGACAGATGTAGCAGATGTTACAAAAACAAATGGCTGCACACAACCTTGCAGAGGCCATACATCCAACTAATGGAAGATAGTTTAATTAACTTTAATTAACAGATTGCAGAATGGGTACAGTACAGTACAGCTCAATACACACAATTGTTAAGGGGATGCAGACCAGAGAAAGACTTTCGACTTGTTTACATCAGGGTCCCCCATTTTCAATTCGTAATGAAATTGCTATTATGTGTCTGCATGAACACACAACTGTAACTGTACTCAAAAATAACAAAATAAGGGTTGTCTCAGTTCACAACTATATTGGTCAAGTTTTGGGTGGGACTTGTTTGCGTCCCTACAGCTTCTTATTCAATTGAGCGAGATGCTCGGTTATGTCACACAGCCAGCTTGCATCTGACAGTTCAGACAATATTTCTTCAACCCTTTGTTACCTATTCCGCCTGGATCTTTTTTGTATTTTGGGCTGTAAAATTGTCAAAGAATGTCTGAGGAGTAAGTGCTTTTGGCTTTTTTCATCAATACCTCAGATGTTCAACACACATGTATGTGTAAGAATGTGTAATAACTAAGGCTGTCAAAGCTTTATTAACGCATTAACCCACAATTATTTTAACGCCGCTATTTTTTAACCCAAGATTAATGTTAAAAAAAAAAAAAAAGAAAATTACCAGAGCTCTTGGGGGGCCACATCAAATGACGTGGCGGGCCGCATTTGGCCCGCGGGCCATGAGTTTGACACCTATGTACTACAGGGTACTACAGGTTACTACATGGCACTACAGGGTACTACATGGTACTACATGGCACTACAGGATACTACATGTCTGCTCTTTTGCAGCACCACAAACTTGGGAACTCTCTAACTCCTCCTGGATCAGTTACTTACCGTCGTCTGTCTGTGGTCCTGTCAACTGATTAACAGTATTAACAGACTGTTAACAGATTAACAGTCAACGCGGTTTCATTGCTGGGTTAAGTACTTCTATTCTATTCACATAATATGCTTACTTCATATATCTACTCCATTCACATATATGCTTACCACTTGTATCTATTGCTATGTCCGCCCACCACAATTACATGAGCTGTCTAACGCCTGTCCCGTCTCCCCGTCTCCCTGTCCCCCTGTGAGTTGCTGTCCTGGAGTGCTGACCGGAGTGTCGGACGTCCCGTGATGAAGGCCGGGAGGCTGCGACCCCCTCTGCGTGCCCCCCTGTCTCCGGAGGTCATAGTGGTGACCGGAGTGCCAGACGTCCCGCGATGATGTCGGGGAGTTCGCGACCCTCTCTGCGCCGCCCCTATCTCCCTGTCTCCGGCTGTCCCTGAGCAATGACCGGAGTGTTGAATGTCCCGTGACTAAGACAGGGAGGACGTGACCCTCTTTGCGCCGCCCCTGTGCCTCAAATAGATCCGCTATCAGCTCTATCTTCAATCTTTCAAAATGTTCAGTTGCTATCGCTATTAGCTCTATCTTTAATCTTTCAAAATGTCCAGTTGCTATTGCTTGCACTCATCTGTGTTTCTCTACACACTTGAGTGCATGCTTACCAACTGTTAGTCTGCAACACTACTATCACAGACATCTAAGAAGGGAGATTCCCCCTTGAATGGCCCTTCTAAGGTTTCTCTCCTCCACACTACATGTGGAGCATTTTTCCCTATTGTTAGGTTTTAGTGAGTTTTTCCTTACCTTCGCGTGGGGTATGTCTGGGAGTGCTTGCATTCTTTCATTTATTTGCATTTATCTTAAATTTTTTGGACCTTATGGTGCTCTTGTTCTGTTCTTGACTTATTGTTATGTTTTCTTCTTGACTTGTTTAAAGAAGACCTGTACGGCCCATGGGGACATTAACGTGTGTTGTCGGGCCTTATAAATAAATCTGATTTGATTTGATTTGATTTATGTCAGACATTTCACACAGTCTTTCTCCGTTGTCATTACGCTTTCCGATCCTGTGCTTGCCCATCACTCTTTCGTAGCCCTGGTTTTCATCTCCCACTTTGGCGTTCATATCCCCGGTGATGATCAGCATGTCGTGTATGTTCCTGCTGTCTAGGATGTCTTGCCGTCTCCTGTAGAACTCATTTTTTACTTGATCCTCTGCATCTTCTGTGGGTGCATAGATGTGGACAACTGTGAGCTTGATGTGTTGGGAATGGTACCTAGCTTGAATGATCCTTTCACTGACTGGTGTCCAATCTATCAGTGCTATTGCTGCTTTTTTAGACTATCACTATGCCCACCCCTTGTCTGTGGTTGTCATCATCTCTTCCTGAGTAAATTATGGATTCTCCGGTTGCAAGCTCCACTTTTCCTTGCCCCGTCCAGTGTATTTAGCTGATTCCTATGATGTCGTCTCTCTTGCTACTATGGCAATGTTGCCGCTCCTGTACAGTGTTCGTACGTTCCAATTCCCAATTTTCATGGTTTCCTTCGGATGCACTAGTAGCCTATTCGGCCCAAAGGCGTCCTCACGGCTTTGGCCCTTGGGTGTCATGGTGTCTCTCCTGTTGCAAGAAGGACTGGCTATGGCATCTCGAAGATTGTGTGAATTTGCTCTGTTTCTGGTTTCTGTAAGTGTTTTTCCGGGAGCGGGTTATTGGCCCTCAGCCCAACCCCCAACCTGGAGGACCAGTTGGATCACTCTTTGTCTGGTCTCTCTCCTTCGACCTGTTCGGCTTGGGTGACCCTGCTAGGAGTACAAGACTCCTGCCGACATAGCTCTAGCGGTCATTGAGACGCACAAACTGCCCCACCGCCTTAAGGTGGTGATCCGTTGGAGCAGTTGTAATGTGTGTACCGGCGTTAATTCCGCATGATTATCCAAAATGGCCATCCGCTTCCATTGATTCCGAGGCTCTAGTCAAAAACAAAGGACTTCCCTGGCTTCTTCTCCTTTCTCGTCACGATCAGCCCCCGCATGGGATAGCGTTGGCTCCAGAATTGCATTGGCTACAAAGGTGGTCAATCATTTTCGCCATCAGCGGTGACTGATCCGTTCAGGACCCGGCCAAACTGGACGTGGTCACTTGTCCGAATGACTTGTCAAATGACGCTCGTCGGATGTTTCGTCTTGTAACTCAAGACTGGAAGCACGCAATAGGTTGAGTAGGCAAATTCAACCTTCCAACAATGTATTGGTTGATCGGCAAAAATGCAGGCCAGAGCCGGCAGACAAGGGCAAAGTGCTGTGATGTGCGCATGCGTGATGGCACGCTGCCGGGCCATCCGATGCTTAAGTGGTTAATTAATTAACAGTTATGTCTCAAAGCGCTTCAACAGGCCCACATTACAATGGACACTATTCTGGCCTTGAACCTTGTTGAAGACAAGGAACATCTCAGTGAAGACAAGGAACAACTCAGTGAAGACAAGGAATAACTAGGTGAAGACAAGGAACAACTCAGTGAAGACAAGGAACAACTCAGTGAAGACAAGGAACAACTCAGTGAAGACAAGGAACAACTCAGTGAAGACAAGGAACAACTCAATGAAGACAAGGAACAACTCAGTGAAGACAAGGAACAACTCAGTGAAGACAAGGAACAACTCAATGAAGACAAGGAACAACTAGGTGAAAACAAGGAACAACTCAGTGAAGACAAGGAACAACTCAGTCAAGACAAGGAACAACTCAGTTAAGACAAGGAAAAACGTAGGGGAAACCTTGAGATGGTAATTCAAAGAGAGATCCCCCTACCTGGACAACATCAGATAGAGAGTGCATTCCTACAGTATATACCTTATGAGAGCGATGGATGGATAAAGAGAAAGAGAGGCAGCGAAGAGACAGTGCAGCCAGAGGGGGTAGGACAAGAACAGAAGTAGTATTAAGAGCAGACAGAATACAGAGAGGGTAAATAGAGAGGCGAGGGAGTGACGCACATGATATAGTGATCTTTTATCAGGCCCATTCGTCTGGAGGAGGGATGGGGGGAAGGTCAGGGTCTGCCAGGCACAAGAGTTTCCTCAACATCAAGGGAAAATGCAATCCCACCATGTCACAGGAATGGATTGCCGGAGATGGCTGGAAGGACGTTTAAATGGGCAATCATTTCCCCATATGTTAAAAGGTCCTGAATTATAAAAAAAGAGAAACGTTTAGTATACAGTAGGTATGGAATAATGTAAAAATTAAAATCTATAAATATTTTTCAATAAAAAAGAGACGAAGAAAGACACCCACCCACCCCATGTAAGAAAACAACAACCTGATTAAATAATTTAAATTCCTCACACCTCACACACACTGCAGCCTCCTAACTCCCCAGCATTCACCACACACACTGCAGCCTCCTAACTCCCCAGCATTCAACTCAGACACACATTGCAGCCTCCTAACTCCCCAGCATTCACCTCACACACACACCGCAGCAGTGGCGGCCCGTACTATCTACTGTTGGGTGGTCGCAGGGGGTTCACGTTAGGTCGAGTTGAAAATGTAACGTTAATAAATGCTCTGGAGCAATCTCTCTCTCTGTCTCTCGGATCAATCCAATAAAATAATTAACACATGTATATGTTGTCATTTTAAACAACTCACCATTCATTCATTCATACATTATGCATCAGCAGCAGCGAAATTAATGTTATAGTTCACAACACAGCAGCGCGTTTTGAAGCGCTATTATCATCTCAGCAAGCACCGTCAATACTTTTCGTAGCCGCATTTCTCGGAGACACAGGAACACAGCATCGCTGTGTTGAGAGAGCGAGAGAGAGAGAGCGAGAGAGAGAGAGCGAGAGAGAGAGACTCACTGTTTAGTTTAAACGTCCAGGGCAGGAGGGCTTGATAAAGTGTATAATCCACTGTCCCACAGTCCCAGACTGTTGATGTATATCCAGACCACTGTCCAGACTGCATCCGCCATATTATAGCTTCTTGTTAGCCAAGTGTTAGCACCACACAACACATGTACTGTGATGATTTCTTTGCCCATTTCCGTGTCGAACAGACTGCAAACTACCTGGCGTTCTATCGCCATGCTCTAAGACAAACTCTAACCTTAACCAACTTTGAAAGAGTGCCTAAGCTTAACCGTCGAAAGAACTTGCCGTCACGCTCTAAGACAAATAGCTGCATCACAACAACACAAGTTACACAACAGCTACAACAGAAACAGTGCACGGCGTGCACGCGCACTCAGAGCAATATTGCGTCTAGCCCGAGACGAGAGAAATAAGGCTAGGAGAAATTAGGCTACGGTAACGGAACGTGAGTCACTTCCTGTTCAGGAAACATTGGAAACACAAACATACTTAAAATGAGTAAATATTATTCATTTTAAACATGTTTATATTATTTATAGGGCTATAAAACAAAAAACAAAAAAAAATATTTCTTGTTCATCTCTCTTTTAACCAGGGGGGCGGCGCCCGAGCGCCCCTAGTGGCGAGCCGCCACTGCACCGCAGCCTCCTAACTCCCCAGCATTCACCTCACACACACACCGCAGCCTCCTAACTCCCCAGCATTCACCTCACACACACACACTGCAGCCTCCTAACTCCCCAGCATTCACCTCAGACACACACCGCAGCCTCCTAACTCCCCAGCATTCACCTCACACACACACACACCGCAGCCTCAACTCCCCAACATTGTTTTAAAAGTAGAACCCCTTCCCCAAGCATAGCTGTCTCTTAATGATACGGTACAGACATGATGTTAATTGAGAACGAGTTGTAAAGTATATCTGCATATCTGTACTTTCTTGATTTTGTGCTGAATAAAAAAAGATATGACCGAAAAGTAGAACCATAGACACTTTAGAAACCAGCCCTCTTATGCATAGCCATTCAAATAATAGCAAATACATTTCAACAACATATTGTATTTGAAAAGTTCTCTCTCTCTCTCTCTCTCTCTCTCTCTCTCTCTCTCTCTCTCTCTCTCTCTCTCTCTCTCTCTCTCTCTCTCTCTCTCTCTCTCTCTCTCTCTCTCTCTCTCTCTCTCTCTCTCTCTCTCTCTCTCCCTCTCTCTCCCTCTCTTAAGCAGAGGACCCTAGTGTGTATCCGGGGGAGTAGGCACTGCATGTATTTTACACGTATCATTATCAGATGAAAAGGATATAGTGGCTTCATTTCAAGGATTTGCATCAACACACAGACGAATGAAAGTGGATAAACACCAGTTCTCAAAGAAGTGGACTTCTTGGGTTTCTTGTAGCAAGGACTTATTTGACATGTAGGAAAATGATATATGCACTAATTAACCTAGGAACTGTTTCAATTACTGCTGTATGGGTATATCAAAAAAATAAAAAGCTACAAGATTATACTGGTAAAACTGGAAGTACAGAAATATTCATAGGCCTCAGAGACTTTGAGGTGAATTATGTGTGCATCAATCACTGTCCCTGCATGTCATATGTTTAAGTGGGTTATTTAAATTCATTAAAGACATTCATGGTATGGGATTCTGTGAACCATTAGACTTGCAAATGTTGGCCTTATGACCACCAATACTAATCCTTATTTCCCCTACATAGCTGGCCCCCCATTGGCACTTATCCTCTCCACATAACAAACTGCTATACAGTACTATGGAATTCATGAATGATGATGACCCCCCCCCCCCCCACCACTCACACACACACACACACACACACACACACACACACACACACACATACACACACACACACACACACACACACACGCGCGCGCGCGCACACACACACACACACACACACACACACACACACACACACACACACACACACACACACGCTCTAGATATCAGAGGTTTATGGATGACAATGTAACACATTAACTCATTCAGCGACAAACACGTAAAAATACATGTTTCCTCGCAAACTCTTGAGCACCAAACACGTAATAATACGTTTTTAGATCCTAGATCTTTTTCCTCTGATCCCCATTCTAAATCATCATCTGGATAATTCTAGCCATCCCTGGCCCGTTTGCCCACGTTGGAATTGCAATGCCGATCGAATATCACCAGGTGTCAGTATCGCCTACCTTTGAACTGGAATGGCTGATTGATTGATTGAACACTTTATTAACAGATTGCAGAATGGGTACAATACAGTAGAGCTCAATACACACAATTGTTAACACTATAGGGACCAGCCACGAGTTAACTTGTGTTTCGGTGCCATGCGTTGTGGACCAGAGCCACGAGTTAACTCGTGGCAAGTTGTTATTGTTTTATTCCATATTAATAACGCTATTAACGTCCCCGATCGACTTGCAGGACCTACCCGCATATTTGATTTTTGAAACATGCAATACCGGCCAGATCCGCTTAGGGGCGCCATCGCTCCACTGCAGTATCATTGAGGGCGGTTGAAAAAAATTTTTTTTTACTGTCTGTGAGCCTCGGTCCCAGCCGAACAATCAATAATAGTAATCGGCGTTCCCCGCCGCCCCCATTTCATCCATAGATGCTCTGTAATAGTCCGGATGCTACACAGTTTGTTTTATTTCATTCGTATATATACAGCAGAAATGCCATTTGATATAACGTGACTAGCCTTTAGCCTATTATCTAGCTCCCCAGAAAAAAGACTAGGCGAAAACTGCGATAAACCTTATATTCACGGCGCTATAAAATGACAACCAACCGATGGATTTTTATTTTCTTTAAGCCATTATGAAGGCACGGTTTATGCACTCAAGTGACAATGAGAATGGACAGATAGCAATACTATAAAGTATATATATAGCTGTTAGAAAGTACATCGGTTTGTTGACAACGCTCGGTCCTCTGGCCTATAAATCGGCGCGGGACGCTGGTCGTCAATGTGTTAAGGGGATGCAGACCAGAGAAAGACTTTCAACTTTTTACATCAGGGTCCCCCATTTTCAATTCATCATAAATTGGTGGCTTGGTGTTGATACACGTTTTCCTTTATTATTTTTTTTGGTAAGGGCTCCTCCTCCTGCTTGAACAGAGATTCACAACAATCGCCTCGAAATTCCGTTGCCAAAGCGTATTTTCCATCGAAACGTGTATAGGCATATACACTGGTAATCGCGATGGCAATGCGATCACTTGGAATTATTCTTTTTGGAATACCTTCTGGCTAAGGTAAGGTATATTCTATGTCTATTTTACAGAACCTGAAACATGTTTTTCTAACGATCACAGTTTTGTTTTTTTACGGGACGTAAAACATGCTAGACAAACATGATTACAGTTTTGAGTTAAAACTACCCCCCCCCCCCCCCCCCCCCCCCTTGATGATTTTGTGAAGGTACATGTGTACATGGTATATACCTTTGATTTGGGAGTATTTTGGGTTTCAGGGGATCAACCAGAACGGTTTGGGCTTATTGCATATAACACGTTTTATCTCGTGTTCTATGGAAAAAGACTGGATTATCTTCTTGTTGAACTACAAGTAGTGTCTGTCAAACTAGCCACACCATTGTCTCCACAGCTATAATACAGAACACACACAGCTCTGCAAACATAGTGAAACACCGCGAAAATGACAATTTTAAGCTGGCCTGAAGCGGCAGAGATGGGGACAGCCTATGGCGCTGAATGAGTTAAAGATAAGGTTGTCTAAACAACGTGGTGTCTGTGGAAGAGGTTCCAGGGGGTCCCCACATGTTTAAAAAAAAATATTATATATAAATTTGATTCACTAAAAGGCATTTACTGTATAAGATGTTGATAGGCTTCACTTTCTCCTCTGTCATCTACTCAGCTACAGTAGGTAGAAGTGGAATTCTGGACATCATCATCATCATCATCAACCTTTATTTATTCTCGAAAAGACAATTATTGAGTTCACCCTCATTTTCAATGTCGTCGAGACTTTACAGACATTTCAATGCACATATTTCTACAATATAGCAATAATAAATATTAATAAATCTATATAGTACTTTTCACACATGGACCTTAGTCCAGAGTGCACCACAACAATTAGTATAAAATTAACATAGGCATACAATCAGCACACAAATTGACAGAATAAAAAAACAATGCATAAATTGCATACATAAGAATAGGTATAAAAGACAAAAAAAAGTAGTGCAATGTAAACGTGCAGACTTTAGAATAGGCATACAATAAGTACAATAGTACAATGTCGCTCGAAGGCATGTGAACCCCCCCGGAACAGTCAGTCCCCCAAACACGTCACACATCAATCCCTACCACATCCCCATCCAAGACACACCCCCCGATAAAGCGCACCATGGCCGAAGGAAAACACAAACTGCCACCCCTGCGGGCCACTCCATCTCCCCCGGCCTGGTGCCCCCGCCACATAATGATATACAACAACAAAAACCTTCTCAGCTGTGTGTCCCTGAGACAACATCTTATAAAATGGAGGTCTGCAGCCTAACGTGTATCAAGGGGGGTGAGAACCACTGATGTAAGGGACGCTCAAGAGTTTCCTGTACATTTTACTTTCAGAGTTTGATTTGGTCTCCTGGCATAAACAATTCCCCCACTACCTCAACCAAAAACAGATGCAATAATTATGCTAATATCACACATCCTTCTAAATACATCTGTCAAAATCTGAGATTAAACCAGATGTAATTTCCTCTGTGCAATACAGTTACTAATTCCATCAGTTTCACAACAACACCTTTTGCACAAGGGGAATTTTGGCTGAATAAACAATTCATGTCAGCCACAATGATTCTGGATCAATATGAGATAGCAGGCTTGCAATGCCAGTGGTTTGGTGGGACAAAAAGTTACAGAATATGACTAGACATTATTCAAAGGTCAGTACCTGGTCGGTCACAAACTGAAAAAATATTTAAAAAAAGTTACAAAGAAAAAAACAACAACACCAGAGAGAGAAAAAACTTGCTATGAAAACTGTAGACGGTGATCAGGTCATTTAAAATTGTAACAAAAGATTAATTATCTTCCATAAGCATTAGGAGTAATACCCGAAAATACCCCCCTCTGACCCCTATATTACAGGCCACTAAAGAGCCCACCCTTACGAGTGTCCTGATATTTACAAAAAAGGTCACTATGATGATGCCAGTACCATTGTGTATGATTTATACAATTATTTATACCATGGTAAAACTGAAATGGCCCTTTCATCACAAAGCCTTGACCCAGATTCAGAGCAGAAAATAACTAAGCAAGCTCCATGGTGAGTTGCTCATGCTCTTAGCCAGGGGAATAGACCTACGCATCTTATTTATGTATCTGTCAAGTCACGTCAAGTCTCCATGTTTTCCATTTCGTAGGATATGTCACAGTTTGTGTCTGATGCGACCAGATCACCTGACACACGGCAGCTACTGAGGAATGAGTCTCATCTTCAGACAGAGGAATTAGGCTACATGAAGCACGGGCAAAGTACATCTCAATTAACTGACCAATTAAAATACTACAAACTGGCTGAATGGAAGCAATTCCAGTGAGTGTTGTGAGTTTCTTCAAGCCAGGCTCATAGTATGGATTAATTAGAGAGCGTGCTGATCAAGATCACATTTACCTAATTTTCCTAATTACTATTGATAAAAAAGTAGAAGTATCTTCTACTTCACTTCCCAATTACACATTCAGAAACTAACAATTCATTTGACTCACATGTTCTACTTGCATACCTCTAATTCTAATATAGTAAGTTAGCTAATTATCAGTTAAATAATATTTACACAGTGTTGTCTTCAATATGAATCCCCTGATGTGATCTCACAGTAGTTTTTGCCGACAAACTCAGAGAACTGAGTAACAACAGAGTCAACCTGGAAGCTTGGCTCTGAATTTCCCCTTGCAACACACAGCTCAAAATCACATGCTGCCTGCGGCAATATTCCAATTTTTTTCCCCAATCTTTCCTTTATATAGCTGCAATATTTCCGCTCCAGCGGCTTCAATGAGTCCCCCTTCGCCTGTGGCAACGTTGGCTCTCGGGATCTGCCAGCGGAGATGGCCTCCGTCATTGTTATTGTCATCACTTTGGAAATGTAGTGCTTTGTGCTTGTCCAAAAGTGTTCACTGGACTGGAGTTATTTTTGTGCATCTGTTTGTGACAAATGTACTCATTAAAATGTATTGATACGAACTGTCTCAAAAACAGAAATACAGTATGTACATGTCCTGCTGCTATTTGATATTTTAGTCATAGTAGATGTATTCAATGTTTTTCCTTTCTTTTTTTCCTCCATTCAAATCTGTGTGAAAATCAAAAGCTGTCTGAAGCATCAATAGGTCTTACGGATATCATCATTATCATCATCATCATCATCATCATCATCATCATCATCATCATCAGCAGCATCAACAACAACATCATCATCATCATCACCACCACCACCACCACCAACAACAACAACAACAACAACAACAACAACAACAACAATCATCCTCATGTATAATTTATCTGAAAAACTGTTAAAGAACACCATACCTCTCTTGCTCTCTGTGTGCATGTGTGAGTGTGTGTATGTGTGTGTGACAGGCTGAGGCTGATCCAGGATCAGATAGCAGCATGATGAAAGGAGGTCACCTTGGGACAGTCCTGAGTGCAGCAGCACCAGCAGCAGCAGTAGTAGTAGAGGTGGTGGTGAAGCACTGGGGGATAGCAGAAAGGCAGCCAGGCCACATCCAGCTGCAGTACTGGCCTGAGACAAGCACACTATATAGTGGGTTAGGATTCACATGTCCCATGTGAGGAGGTCAATCACTCTAAAACCATCACTGTGAATGATTAAGGAGGAATGCGTAGTTAAGAGAGGGAGAGAGAGAGAGAGAGAGACTCCTTGATCCTTTTGAAGACAGGTGAGTCACACACACATTTTAATATCTTTATTTGTGTTCATATTTAGACAAAGATCCTTGAACACAAATAATAATAGATGCACAAACCTTTGGAATCTCAAAACAACACATGTATCCAGTCTAGGGATTCTATTCTATGGATTCTGGATACAGGAGGCAGTGTCTCTGTGTGGCGACTGCCAATCATCACAGATACAGAATATCATTGTGTCAATGCCTTGGCTTGGACATTCCTGCCATCTGCAGCCCCTTCACAACTAGTCTGTATTACCTAGGCTTCCAAATATAAACACCAAGAAGTAAATGGAAGATTGCTCCACTTCTACAAGGGCATGTTCTTGGAGAATATAAATTATGATTTGATCTATGATGATCTTTGCCGGTAAATAACACCATGTTAACATTCAAGTTCTTCTGATTTCGCTCACTGAGCTCATTCAGCACCTTCTTGAGATCAAGTGTACAAAAAGTCTAAGCTAATTAATAAAGGGAAGATGATTATAAATTATAAACCATTTGAATTATACATTCAAAATTGACCTTGAACTTGACCTTGACCTTATTATGGCCAAATCATACATCTATGGATAGGGAAAAAGCTCCTCTTTCCAATGGCACTATTCAATCTGACGATCTTACGATAAACGAGAGATAGAATTCAAATGTATTCGATAAATCCTTATTTTCGGTAAATCTTAAAAACATCGGTAAACAAACGTAGTGCTGAAAATATACATTTTGACTGCTGTTTTGATAGGGTTAAGGTCTTTCTTGGCTACATTTGAAAAAGAAACACAACATTAATTAATACAGTCTGTATTGATCGATTTATGATGAAAACAGAAAGGTCCCCCAATTGGGGCACCCTACAGCTTAACAGTTTAAAACCTTGGTAAGAAATACACGGTAGATACCGTGCATATTAGTAGGTTTCTGGGTGTTTCTGTCTTGTGCAATCCATTCAGTCTCCTTTTACACCTTTTCTGGCTCAGAGCCTCTTAGTCTGCGACAGCCCATATTTTGCAACCGGCACTTTGGCGACCCCTAGTGGCTCGGGTGTGCATATTTCGTAATACAATATATATCGAATTGAAGGCTTATTTGTTGCCTGTCGATAGCGACAAAATCCGACAAAATCCGTTCAGCGGTTCTCGAGTTACATGCTGGTATTTGAGACTTGTGCAAAGTACACGGTATTGTGCAAAATACCACTCCTGACTCAGGCTGCAGTAGTTCCATCAATCTAGATCCGATCTCGAAAATTATTGTGGATCATTGTAGCCAATGAGTGTGGCTTTCCAATGATACCCTGCATGCATGTATGAATCTAAAAAACAAAACAAAAAACTAAAACATAAAAACGGGAAGAGAAAAACAGCTGAATGAATTGAAGTCTATGAGAAAACTGAGTTTTTCTTTGTACACAATTTACCAAAATCACTCCTAATCACTAACTTCTGAATGGATCTTTATGAAATTTGGATATGTACTACATAAGGCTTCAGGCTATGGCCCGGTCTGGATTTGTAAGCCATACCCCCTTCTGGGTAAATACTACCTCTGGACTACTAACTACTACAGAAAAACTTGAGTAACAAGTTTTTCTACAACTCAAGTTCAGACCTATGTTACTCTATTACATACGTTAGCACTAAAAGTGAATTTTCTTTCTGGAATCAGAAACTTCAGAATGTCATCTTTCAAAAGAGACTAGGCTCATGCATGTGCTATAAGTATAAAGTATGTTGTTTTGGTTTGCAAAAGCTCAAGATAAAAATGTTCTACCCGCTTGATAAGAGATTTGGCATTTGTTGATGAGGAAAAACGAGAGGTAGAAATAAGTGACGTAAAACAAAACATTTTAATTAAAATTTTTGATTTTAAACTAAAGTGAACCTGCTGGGCTCTGACATTGTCGTCTTTCATGAACACTGCATTTCAAAGTTGAAGCAAAGTACGTCAAATTAGAGATTTGAAGAAATCCATTCAATCCAATCATGTCCAACCATGGAAGTGAACCAGGAAACTGCATTTAAAGCTGCACTATGTAGGCCTGACTTCTTCATGACAAAGTAAAGTTAAATCAATTTGGGAGAAAACCCTCCCAACATCAACACATGAAACACCTGTAATATTGCCTATACAAGCTCTTCTGGTACATAACCAGTGATGTCAAATCTGTAAAAGGCTACAGTCTCCTAGTGGCAACATTTCTTTAGCCTGAAATTAAATATATTTTTTGCAATGTTTTGCTGAAAATGTGGTATATATTATATAATGTGTTTAGATATCCAACAGTCAGGTGAAGTAGTGCTCTTGAGGAGAAAAAAATAAACAACCAACCACCTAACAAACATAATATCATGATGTCAGTTCAGAACTGTAAATTGTACCTAAAATTGTACCTCATCCCATTTCTGCTTTGCACTAGATAGTACTGTACATTAGTACACTGCATAGTATTGTGTATTGTATATTATATGGTAACTCAGAACATTGTACATATGTCTATACCGAACACTGTGACCTCTTTTTCTTCTTCTAAATTCATGCTATATTATGTTATTATGTTATTTGATACTATCTTGTCTAGCACAGTCTCTGGAGCGTAACAGTAAGAAGCATTTTGTATGAAAGTATTCTGTACTTCTGTATGACAACTATTAAAGAACTTGAACTTGAACTTGAACTCTGAGGTCTCGGATAAACAAGGAACTGGCTCTGTGTGAGTGTGCGTGTGCACTGTGCAGTGCCAGATGTACCTTGTTTGAAGAAGGTTACCTTGTTTGAAGATGGTTACCTTACCGTTTTCTCTTACCCTCTTCTCCCCTTACTGTGCAGTTACCTCTTACTATGCCAGTCTTACATAGTGCAGCTTTAAGATAATCAAAGGGAATGTGGCACATTGAACTGTCACAATTCCCTGTAATCAGTTTAGGTGGCCGCATCATCACCACAGTTACAGTATAACCTTTTTCATCCAAAGCATCTGCTGTACTAAAGCCATTTCCTGCTGGAAGAACATGAAATCCTTGTCCTGCCCTCTTGCTATACAGTATATCCCAACTAATTTAGATCCTATAGGAACAGTTGGGCCAAACATGTTATCGATTGTATAGTAAATAGCCCCTTGTCTACTGGGTCTTACTTGTATAGTAAAGCCTTTTAGGAATTAGAATTAGATTTATTGTCATTGTATTACATACAACAAAATTTGGGCGTAATGCCTGAGCAGAGCTTTCAAATGTATAAATATACTAGGATAGTAGCAAAATATACAAGAACAAATAACAATAGCAAATAGCAATACAAGTAAGAATACTTTCAGTGCAAAGTTCAGTGTGGTGATGGCTTTGGGGTAAAATCTGTTCTTTAGTCTTGTGGTTTGTGCTTTTATGGACCTGTAGCGCCTTCCTGAGGGCGGAACGTTTTCTTCGAGGACAGTTTGTTTACATAGTCGTGAAAATATACCTTAGAAATTATTCACTTCTCTGACTCACAAAACTCAGTGCACCTTTAATAATATTGATCTGAGTTAAGCAGGTTTGGGGAGGGCCCATTCACTTAACTTTTATAGGGGCCCAGTCATTTCTGTGTTCAGTCCTGCCTATAGGTGACCTAGTTATATTTCTGCCCTCCAATATAGAAAACATTTAAATAAAATATTGGCCCAATCCTAGCCTGACAAGTCAGACCCATGGAACACTATACAATCTAGCTCTACAGTGGGTGTTGTTATTTGAACACAGCATAACAAATAGCTTCCCGGCGTAAAAAGGTTGTCAATAAAGAAAACGTGACTCATCATGGTGATGTGTTGGTGTGTCTTATCTTATCTCTCATCCCATGATCGAAAGATCACCGGTTCATGCCCCAGTCAAGGCCGTTGTCGGAAAGTGGTGTTGTTGTCCAGCAGGGGGCACTCTGTCCTCTGGACTAGTCAGTAACAACAATGCCCCTGTTATGGTGATAGGGAGACCGTATAGCTGCTAGTGCCGTCCTTCGGATGAGACGCTAAACCGAGGTCCTGACTTAATCTCGGTCCCCAACGTTCCTGGCCAAATTCCCAATCAGGTCTCTGACATCATATCAAGGCCACCTAAAAATCCCTTCCCCTTAATTGGCTGATATCAATCCGTGTCTCTTGAGCCGTTCAACCATTGTGTAGTGTGATGTGTGCCTGGTGCCAGTCTATGGCAGCCATTGAGTCTGCGTAGCCCAAGGTTGGGTGCTACCAGTGGTGGTGAAGGAGGCAATTTCCACCGTACATTGTGGGGAGCACTTTGAGTGTCTAGAAAAGCGTTATATAAATGTAATGAATTATTATTATTATTATTATTATTATTATTATTATTATTATTATTATTATTATTATTATTATTATTATTATTATTATTATTATTATTATTATTATTATTATTATTATTATTATTATTATTATTATTATTATTATTATTATTATTATTATTATTATTATTATTATTATTATTATTATTATTATTATTATTATTATTATTATTATTATTATTATTATTATTATTATTATTATTATTATTATTATTATTATTATTATTATTATCCCGTATGTACTGACAGGCTCAGCAGATGTCCCAGATACAAACAAGGCTTCACATGCAGTCAAAACTTCAATATACAGTAAAAGCCCTGTGCACACACTGACAGTCCGTTGCCCTGGTAACACAAATAAATGGAGAAATCATATTTTTCCTGTAGGTTTAACTTTAATATAATCACAGCACCATGAATTCATTATGGGATGAGAGACAATACGCCAACACGTACAATAAACAGACTTTATTGACTAACACTTTCACTTTTCAACTTATTTTACAGTGTTCCATGTTCAGACTCAATGGAGAGCTGAGTCATTCTACAGAAACGCACACGTTTCTGTCCCCAGCCTTTGCAGAAAGCATACACTTTAAACAGACTTTGTAGTCACATTTAATTTATATATTTGAATAATGTAAAATGTTCTTTGAACAATTATACCTATTTGAGGCAAGAATTGGGCAATATTTGTTTTTAATCAATTATATAAAATTCCAAGTACAAGAAAAGTGCTTGTCCCCAATGTCATGTATTGAGGTTTAGGGGCATATTTAAAGTTTACAAATATATTTCTCTCCCATTTTAAATGCAAGAATGTATACACCACTATCACATGTATGAAGTGGCTAACATAAAAAAATTAAATACCAACTAAATATTATAAATAATATAATGGAAATAGCTGTCCCCTGGTGTCATGTCACTGGTGTTACCGCTTAACAAAAATCCCTATTCTGAAAAAATCCAAAGACTTGTGACATCACTTCCTACTTCCTACATCGTACTTCCTGAAGAACTGTGAAGAAAGGTACATTGTCAGTCTGCTGTCTTTTTTCAAGAGAGAAGAGCGCTATATAAATCCAATCCATTATTATTATTATTATTATTAAATGTTGGAAATGTTCTCATTTATCTCATAATTTCATATGAGACATTTAGCTAGAGTCACTGGTATGGCCTATTTTTTAAGAATATATCAATACTCAATCAATACAAATTGATTAAATTACATATTTTAGTGAGTTTAGCAATGGCATGATTAGCAACATTTGAGGTACTGTAGCTGCCATTTTGTAAAATACAGATTTCATGAAAATGGTCACTGGTGTTACCATCACTGGTGTTACTGCTCTTCAATTAACACCAGTGACGACCAGTAACACCAGTGTAAATAAGCTTTAGTAAAAGCTTTTAAAGAAGTTGTTATGCATACAATATGCAACTCATTAGTACCCATTTCATGATCACAACTAAATATAAATATAAATTATATAAATAAATATATATATAATATATATATATATATATATAAAATAAATATATAAATAACTAAAGTTATTTGACTTAATGTCAGTGATAATCTTTGGTTTTGTACTAAATACACCATTTTCTATCTCAAATAAGTAATTGATATTGAATAAAACAATCTTTAGTGTTCTTTGTGTCACTGGTGTTTTATTGTGTCACTGGTGTTACTGTGTTTTTTTTGGGTCATATGAAATCAAAAGTGTCACATTTGACTTGTAAATGATTTTATATCAATTGACCTTTGCTTCATTCAAGAGTTAGGATGTTAAGGATACTATGATTACATTTGTATGACTGTCCTTCAAATATTGTTATTATTATAGCAAAGATATGATGGTGTTAATAAGCAAACATCACACAATCACACTTTTCACAAACCTGATTAAAATAAATAAATACATAATTTCCAAATGTTTTGCATTATCATTATCCTACTGTGCCTCTGACTATATGTGCAGAATAGATTGTGAAAAAAACATTTCTAAAAATACTTTAATATTGTTAAAGGCATGAGGTAACACCAGTGACAAAAAGATCACACAAGCATTCTTTAAGTCAAAGTAAATATATATTTTTTAATCATTAAGCTCTCATTTATGTGGATTCATAAAGTCAAAGGGTTAACCAATATTGTAACTTAAGTTTAAATGTAGGAAAATTAACTACATTTTAAGACATGTTGCTATTCCAAAAGTGTGCGTTTCTGTAGAATGACTCAGCTAGCTTGCTTAGCGTTCCATCGGTAGATCAATCACGACCACTCCTCAAATACAATAAGGCAATGTAAGACATAAATAACTTTGATGTCAGTGACTGAATGGATCAATCAATGACTGTTTTTGAATGAGATGATGACAAATAAAAGTCTCAATGATGTGTCATTGTGTGTCTGTGTGTTTTATCTGATTGTGCCTCTATACTTCCGAAGAGGAATTATAATTGTCTTTGGGGAAAATTGTATTAAAAACCAATTATAGTCCAAAACTGACTATGTACTTCCCATGCATTGCAAATACCCACAGACAGACCAGAGATCATGGCACCACTAAAGAAACACAAACACACACTATCTATGTCAGCTTCCATTCATCGTAGGTGTTTTTGGGAATGGTACAGTGGGAAATAAATTGTTCCCCTTGCCCCTTGGATCAACTCAGATGAATGCCAAGGGCCCAAAGCAATTTCCTTCCAATATCCACCATTGAGTTTCTCCCCTTACCCCTTCCAAATATACTGCTAATGACTACATAATTACACTTCAGCTATACGTTCAATTGTATACGTTCTGAATCCTAATCAAAGATTGATGTTCTCCCTGATCCAACTCATATGGAGGAATGAGTGAAAGACCTATGAAGAGCTTTGTTCATGGGTTGTCAATGGTTTAGATTAATTGATCTAGAACAGATTATTGTAATTCTTTATTTTATTTAGCCATGTTTGTCCCATTGAGATCCAGGATCTCTGGCCAAGAATAGCAGCAACACAGAGTTTCAAAATAAACACACAGACATTACAGATACATTCAGGGTTACCAAGCTTTGCATTTTTTAATCAGACTGAAGATTGTTCCAAGCAGTAGGTGCAGAAAACCTAAAAACATTCTTTCCTATTTCTGTTTGGACTTTGGGAACAACAAAGTGCAGAGTCGTTCAGACAGAGATGTAATTTAATTTTCATCGTTCAAATTGAAAAGAGACGATAAGTAAATCGTAACCATACAAGAATGGCCCTGAACATACCAATGACTGAGCTGACGTGTACATAAGGAAGGCCATTCACTCTTAAATATAATACACAATTGTGAGTAAGAGATACACAGTTTGTAATAAATTGCAGAGCCCCGTGATACACGCTATCCTGCATGTGGAGACAGTGAGCAGAGGCGTTCATATAGAACACATAACCATAATAAATCAACTGTAATGATTGAGTTTTCTTATGAGTTCCTCACCTATGCGCTAATAGTTAATTGTAATCATTCATGTGAATAAATTAGGGCTGTCAAAGTTGACGCGATAATAACAAGTTAATGCAAATTCATTTTAACAGCACGTCCCTTTGCCTGACCCGTAGATTTGGATTCATGTGTTTTTAGAGACTGGGAAACAACCTTCTTTTTTTTTGATCCACTTTTTCTATATTTTCCCCCATCCCAATTTCGTATCATCCAATTTAACCCTCCCCTGTCACGAACGCTGTTTCTTGCCTCCCACAAGCCGGCTGCAATGTGGACTAAGTCATACATAGCACAAGTCCCCTCCGGTACTTGAGGTAACAGCAGTCGCATCTTTTCACCTGCACAGCTCGATCTCTCAGTGGCGAGGAGTAACGCGTGGGAGGCTCACGCTGCCCCCGACACTTCCTGATTTTACTGCGCAGGCGCACCAACCGACCTGTAGGAGTCGCTGTCCACAACGCCCGATCAGTTTCCCACCCCCTAATACGGCCAATGTGTATTAGTATGAACGACCAGCTAAACTGAAAGCAATGTGGAGCGCTGGGCTCGAACAGGCGAGCCCAGCGTCTCCGCATTCGTGGCGAGCGCCTTGCCCACTACGCCACGTAGCCGCCCAATGGGAAACAACCTTCTTTTGCTCACTATTCACATATCTTAAGATATTATCTGTCCATAAACACTCTTCTTCTCCAGATACTGTGCTGTTCTGTGTGTGTGTGTGTGTGTGTGTGTGTGTGTGTGTGTGTGTGTGTGTGTGTGTGTGTGTGTGTGTGTGTGTGTGTGTGTGTGTGTGTGTGTGTGTGTGTGTGTGTGTGTGTGTGTGTGTGTGTGTGTGTGTGTGTGTGTGTAGGGTAGAGGAGCTGTCCACTTTCAATTTGGCGCTACAGTAGGTAGCAAGCTTGTTTTTGTCTAATCACTCAGTAAAACATGGTTAACCTATCAACCTCCACTGGTACAGATGTTACAGCTTTCATTTGCAGGCCTTGATGTCAGACGACTACACGTTCTCATCAGAAAAGGTACAATGGATACTAATGACCACGTCAAATCGGCTGCAGCTACATTGATCCGTCAAAGAACAGATCGAAAATTGATGAACGCCCAAAGTGTCATAGCAACAGCCCGGCAACAACATTGTTGTCACACATACAGACAAATCAGTGTTGCATTTGTTAAAACCAGGACAATTTGGTAGTGAATGTTGAAAACCGGGACATATTAGTGTTTTACAGTTTTACAGACCCGGGACATCTGGTCAATGTAACAAAAAACGATGGATAGAGAAAAATGTATATTTTGAATGCTCTCAAGCCCTGCCATTACTATTAATTTGAATTGAGTTACCACTGGAGTTACCACATCTAGTCTTACCTGGTAAAATCAGCCTTCTTGTAACCTTTATTTGGGGCTGCCTGTGACACATAATATTAAATCCATCCATCCTTTCCAATAAAGTGGCTTGGTAATCGATATAACATTACTGTTATACAAACACTCTGCCAGAGTAGAGAGATGGTGATGTCACGTTCTGAATAAACAAACAAACTGATTGCGCTACTAAATTAAGAAGGGTCCAGTATGATGTCATATTACGTTCTGGCACTCAAAGAGGCAATAAATTAGCACTTGTTGCAAAGCTATTGTGGTGGATCGGGACTCATCAATTATATCGTAGACGGATCTTCTGATCAAAATAGCTTTAATAGTAAAAACAATTAGTATAAATTACATGTACAGTAGATGAAATGAGCTTTGGCCTCTTGCCTATCACTTAGGTGTGAACCAAACTGTTGTTTGGGACAACCAAATAGGATTCCTCCACGCTATGCTGATGTGGCATGATGACATATGCAAGATAACTAAACGAGTTGTTGTAGTTACCTATGACCTGTGACCACGGGAAAACTGGAAGCAACAGGGTTTATGGGAAATGTGGTCTTATCATGAGAATTAGGCTACCAATTGTTTAGGCAATGGTCTCAGTTGTTTACATTTGATGGACCTTTTCTAACTTGACGAAATAAACATTATAAATAGGCCCCTTTGTTAGATCCTGGTGTGAACGACTGTGTGATTTGATGTTCTATGTCTTGCCTTGACTTTGTCTATTTTGATGCTCGTTTTATACATGTGTCTGCACTTTATGCGTTGCTCTTGATCTGCCAATTTTGTGCACATTTTGACAATTTTTTGCTGCTGTGAAGCTAAGCACTTATTGTATGAAAGGTGCTATATTGCTTTATTATTATTATTATTTGTAATACCTATTGCAATATTTGTTTCAACTTATGTCACAAGTGTGGCGGCGCAACAGGACCCAAGAGCAGACAGGACGAGGCAGGCAGCGAGTACAAGGGTGTTTAACCTCTTAAAAACCGGACGGCCCTGGAGCTAACGGTACCTTACACGAGGGCTGATTCCAACCGTAAAGGGACAGAAGAAGACGGGGAAGTTGTTTGTTTGTCCAAATGAATTGAGCGGTCGGCCATTTTGGACGAATAATTACCAATACGAACAGTAGAAAAACATGTGTAAAACACTCATTTTCCGTGGGATTGTTATCAACTTTGGACCTGTACTAGATAAGACTTCAGGCTATGGAACGGTTATGTTTTCCAGCTCCTACAGTACCTCTGAGCTGGAACTCAAAAACAGGCATCTGGCAACAAGTAAACAAAACCTTTATTTCAGTGTGTTCAAACCTCTGTAACTCTATTACATTAGCACTCAGAGTGATTCTTCCTGTTGTGGACGAAAGTTCAGAAAGTTTCCTTTCCAAAGAGACCAGACTCATGCATGTGCTATGGCATCGACTGCTGATGCTTTGGGGCTACCCTAGACCTTGCCATAACGAATGAGACGTGGACTCTGTCATTACTCTTCATTGTGAGGTAGGTTACCGAGCCATACGCCTGTTTAGAGGCGTCAGAGAAGATGTGGAGAGTGTAGTCTGTGGCGACCTTCAGCGGTGAGTAGCTTCGCGGTAGGGAGATGTTTGCCAAGTCAGGGAGTTCCCTTTCCCAGCGTAGCCAGGCCTCAAGGATGTTAGGTCCCTCTTCTTTGCCCACAGTTTCTGGACTATAACCATGGCCCGTGTTGTGTAGGGAATGATGGCTCTGAGAGGGTCATATTGGCGGGCTAGCACCCTGTATACATAGCGCATGGTGGGAATCTCACTCTCCAAAGGCTTGGACTTGTAGCCAAGTTGATCAGTTGGACAATGCCACCGTAGGCCCAGGGCCGGCTCCTGGGGGTCAGTGTTCTTCTCTACAAGCCATAGCTCTGTGCTGTTCGATCTAGCGGTGGAGGGCAGATGGGAGACAGCGGATGGGAAGTTACTTGCCCACTGCCGGATCTCGAATCCTCCCGAGGCTATACACTGCTGCATCTTGTCCACAAGGTGCTTGGCAGCCTCTGGCTCTGGAGACAGTTGTCCACATAGAACGACTTCTCTATGGACTGCAGGATGTCCTCGTTTCCCTCCACATGATCTTTGACATGCTTCTGCAGTGCAAATGTTGCGCAGCAGGGGCTGCTTGTGGTCCCAAATGGCAAGACTTGCCATTGGTACACGTCCGGTTGCTCCTCCCTTTGTAGGTTTCGCCAGACAAACCGCAGCAATGGCTGGTCCTCAGGTAGCAGACGAACTTGATGGAACATCGCTCGGATGTCCCCACTAATGGCGACGGTGTACTGCCGGAATCGCAGAAGGACCCCGATGAGCGATGGTCCGAGGGTTGGGCCTGGAAGAAGTTGCTCGTTGAGGGAAAGGCCGCGATAGGTGAAGTAGCAGTCGAAGACCAGACGATCCTTCCCATTATGGTGGACAAGGTGATGCGGATGAACCATGACTCATCAGACTTAGTCACCTCTTCTTTACCCAGCTTGGTAACACATCCTCCATCGATGAGCTTTTGGATCTCTGCTCCATAGATTTTAGCCTTGGCTGGATCCTTTACCAGTCGTCGCTCGGTGCTACGGAGTATCGGCATGACTGCTTTGGCAGTGGCTTTCAGTGGTGGCGCGTCCTTTACGCGGAGCAGAGGCATGGCGTATCGGAGTGTGTCACCAACCTTCACCCTCTCAGTGCGTGCTTCCAGGATGCCCACAGCCTCGTGGTCCAGACGGGACCTTACTGCTAGGTTTTCACTTCTAAATGGAAGCACATCAAGCTGCCAGAGACATTCAACGTGTTGATAGAGGTTGTCTGGTGCAGACTTGAGAGAGGTAAAGTAGCATGAAGTAGCATGCGACGCAAGACCATCTGGGCCTTGGAGTGCCCAGCCGAGCGCTGTGTGCATTGCTGCGGGTCCACCTTTGGGGCAGAATCTGATGGGTTCTTGGGATGTGATCAGATGGGTGCAGTCTGCACCAATTAGCAGTAGTTGATGCACTTTACTGAAGTCCTGCAATGGGAGCCCCCTTAGGTGGCGATAGCATTCCTGAATTGCAGTCACAGGGTAAGACTGCTCTGACAGGGCTAGTCAACCCGCTGTGAAGGAACCCTTCACCAGGTGCTGTTCAGAAGGATGAGTCAGGGAGGCCACATTGAAATCAACAGACTTGCCAGTGAGGCGAGCCACGTCTTGGCGAATCGTCCACAGTGCGAGGGACTCCGCTTCGCCTTTAAGGTCCAGGTGTCGAGCGGCAGCTGGCAGTATTATCGTGCGTTCAGCTCCATCGTCTATAGGATCGCATAAGCGTGCAGTGACTTGCTCCCGTTAGTAATGACGATTGGTACCACCTTAAGGTACACCTTTCCTCCTTGTCTGGAGTTGGAGAGCGAGGCGGCCTCCTTCGGTGTGATGAGGTAGAAGCGGGGGCCTGGCTTGGCAATGGCATGGAGAACTCTGAGGTGGACCTCCTGGCACTCACTGCATGCTTTCCTCAAGGTGCAGGCATCTTGCTCGTGGCTGGTACGTCCGCAATGACGACAACATCCATTTGCTATCCACTTCTCAACCTTTCCTGGCGAGCATTGGACAATATCTGGACACTGCGATAGGTAGTGCTCGGCACTCCTACAGAAGAGACACATCCTCTTGAACTTCTGCTTCTTGGCTTCTTATCGAGATGTCTCAGCAGGCTGACGGCTGTCTTGTTCAGGCTTGTCGGAGCCATGATAAATGGAGAAAGGCTGGTTGCGAGGTCTGGGTGGGGGAACTTGCTTGTCTCTCTTAGGGAACTGTGTCCCTTCCATCCGATGGCGCTGTGCCATTCTCTCTGACAGTCTTTGAGCTTCAGCCTTTACCCTGGGCCAGTCGGCGAGGTCTCGAAGGTCGTACGGGTTTAGGCTGGTCGTCTCGAGGCGACCCCTAGCCTGTAGGTGCTCCACAAACTGCTACAGAATAATAGGGTGCTGGACCGGGTGTTGGATGCACCAGCTGATAGGCTGGCTGAGTCGATGGAGCAGGCTGAGGCTGATACACTGGTTGTGGATGGTGGCTCAGTTGGTGCGGCATCGATTGATGCATTTGCTGAGCAGGGAGGCTGTCATCTTTCTCTCCCATTACAGAAGCTGAGACCCTGACACTGGTAACGTCGAACCGTCCGACTACATGCCAGCTGGACCGGCTACCCTCCCCACTCCTCCAGACCATAGCACCAGACATCCTCCCATTCCTAACTGCAATCATCAACTCCTCACTCAACTCGGGGGTGGTCCCCACCTCCCTAAAACAAGCCAGAGTCACGCCCCTCATAAAAAAACCATCCCTGAACCCTACCGTCATAGTTTCAAGTTTCTTTAATAGTTGTCATACAGAAGTACAGAATACTTTTGTACAAAATGCTTCTTACTGTTGCGCTCCAGAGACTGTGCATGACAAGATAATTATGAAATAAAGACATAGTAAAAATTAGAAGTAAAAAAAGAGGTCACAGTGTTCAGTTTAGACATATGTACAATGTTCGTAGACGTAGTTACCATACAATATACAATACTGTGCAGTGTACTAATATACAATACTATATAGTGCAAGGCATAAATGGACGAGGTGCAGTTTAGGTACAATTCACAGTAGGTGTACGAGTTGTAGTGCAAATCCTTTATCAATAAATATAAAGTGTAAGTGTGTTTGTGTGATCTAAAGTGTGGAGAGTGGGTGCTGCAGTGTGTTGTTTGTTTGAGTGAGTGTGTGCGTGTGGGTGTGTGTGCTGTGTGCATTTGATGGTTGTTGCATAGTGATTATTGTTCGTTTAGCGATTATTGTTCGTTTAGCAGCCTGATGGCCTGGGGATAGAAGCTCCTTCTGAGTCTTTCTGTGCTCGCCATAAGACTCCATAGGCAACTACCGTCCTGTCTCTCTTCTCTTCTTCCTTTCTAAAACACTTGAACGTGCTGTATCCAACCAACTTACTGCTTATCTCTTACAGAATGACCTCCTAGACCCTAATCAGTCAGGCTTCAGGACTGGTCACTCCACAGAGACAGCCCTCATTGCGGTCACAGAGGCACTTCACTTAGCAAAAGCGAAAGGCCTCTCCTCTGTCCTGATTCTCCTAGATCTATCTGCAGCCTTCGACACAGTCAACCACCAGATCCTCCTCGCGGCCCTCGCAGGAATGGGAGTGGCTGGCTCTGCGCTGACATGGCTGTCATCATACCTCAATGACCGCTCCTACCAAGTGTCCCCCAGGGCTCAGTTTTAGGACCCCTTCTCTTCTCCCTCTACACTAAATCACTGGGTAACATTATCACGTCTCATGGCTTCTCCTACCATTGTTATGCCGACGATACTCAACTCTTCCTCTCCTTCCCTCCCTCAGATATCCACGTCTCTGAGCGGATCTCGGCCTGTCTGTCCGACATCTCCGCCTGGATGACGACCAACCACCTCAAACTGAACCTAAGCAAAACAGAATTGCTCCACCTGCCGGCCAAATCCTCCCCCCTGACCGACCTTTCCATCACAGTCGAGAATGCAGCTGTGACCGCGTCCCCGACCACCAAGAACCTTGGTGTTGTCCTCGACGACCAGTTGAACTTCTCTGCTCACATCGCAGCGACAACCAGAACCTGCGGATTCCTCCTGAGCAACGTCAGAAGGATCCGCCCCTTCCTGACAAAAGAAGCCACCCAACTCCTCGTCCAATCAACAGTCATCTCCCGCCTCGACTACTGCAACGCACTGCTCGCTGGCCTCCCGGCCACTGCCACTAAGCCTCTTCAACTCATTCAGAACGCAGCAGCCCGCCTGATCTCAAACCTACCGAAGTCGGCCCATGTCACCCCACTTCTTAGGGACCTGCACTGGCTCCCCATTGCTGCACGAATCCGCTTCAAGGCCCTCGACCTAGCATACCGTGCGGCAAAGGGAACCGCTCCCGCCTACCTCCGGTCAATGGTCTCTAACTACACACCCTCAAGACCCCTACGCTCTGCATCTTCTGGCCGCCTCAGACCTACTCCTATCCAAGCTCCGGGAGGGTCATCAAAGAGAAGTCGCCTATTCTCAGTCCTTGCCCCACAATGGTGGAATGAACTACCCACTCCAGTTAGGACAGCCGAAACACGTCCAATCTTTCGCCGTCGACTAAAGACGCACTTCTTCAACCATTATCTGAATAAAAAAAATAAAAAATGTAAATCTAACCCTAACTAACCGTACTGTCATGCACTTGTCCTAATAAACTAACCTACACTGTAGCACTCAACACTTTGATGAACATTGTTGCTCAGCTGATAGAGTTGTGCCCTTCCTGATGGCTTGTTGTACAGAACATGTAAGTCGCTTTGGATAAAAGCGTCAGCTAAATGACTAAATGTAAATGTAAATGTTGATGGTGGCTCAGCTGGTGCGGCAGTGCTTGATACACTTGCTGAGCAGTGATGATTGGTGGAGGCTGATATGGTGGCTGTGGATAGTGGCTCAGTTGGTGCGACAGCGATTGATGCACTTGCTGAGCAGGGATGACTTGTGGAGGCTGATATGCCCTCGCTGCTGCGACAGCGGTTGTGTATGGTGAAGATGCCGCTGTCCAGGAGGGTAGTTGATGGGTAGACTGCTGAGGTGCACTTGCTGTATGTTGGCCCACTGGCCAACTGCTCTGATGGGGATGGCGATGTGAGCCCCACACACATTTCCCGCTGGTCAGGCCGGGTGTTAGCATACGGTGATAGGTCCCAGTGTCGCGTCTGATCGACTGCTCCTGGCAATGAGAGGCAGGGAGGGCGCCCGAGCACAGTGTGGAGCTGGTCACCTGTAGCTGCAAACTCGGTCTGCAGGCTGAGTGACCACAGCTGCTGTGCGGTGGCACCTTCGCTGTCGTCTTGTAGAGGCGGTGCAGTATTAGGCATGAGGGACTGTGGTAAGCTAACCAGATAGCCTTGCAGGTGTGCTGGAAGCTGTCGCAGCCTTCCTCCTCCTTGTCTTCCATTTTCATCTGCTGCTGTTCTCTGTGTGTCCATGGCGCTGTTGTGGGTGAAGTTCTCCGGCTCGAAGGACCAATATTGAAGATATAATGTTTGTTTGCAATGTTTGCTGAAGCCACTTCATCCACAACAGCGTACCCCGGTCAGAGAGCGGACACAAGAGTCAAGAGAACAGTCCTTTTGTATTTTTATTTAGGATTCTGTTGTTGAATGAGATCTCTCAAAATGGTGGTGTTTCAGAGTGGTTTCTGTAACACATAAGCAGAAACAAGGAATTATAATACATAATACATAATTAGCAGAGGTAAAGGTCATATGCATCATGCACTATCCACTGCCTGCATTAGGCCGCTAGGTGACCCATATGCATGACCACGGCTAGTTGCTACCCCATGCCATGCCCGGCCCATGCGGCCAACCAAGCCAGCGCCAGTGCTGACATGCCAATGGAAATATGCCATATAGCATAGCCAGCTGGCTAGCATTAGCTCAATTAGCGACACGGACCAAACACAACACAAAGCAGCAAACCCCAAGCCATAATCATACACATAAATCACAGCGCCCCAACAACACACAATGCAGGCTACATATGACATTTACCTAGCATAAACCACAGGCATTACATTTTGGAGGCTGGTGATAATGACGCACTCTCAGTCTGCAAATGGAAACACAGGTGCCGGCAATTCACCACCTGTATTTAATTACCAGACTAAGGACCCTTGGGCTGTCTGGAGAGATGCCTGACTAGGAACAAGAATACCCCCTGGGCTGTCCAAAGTAATGCCTGAATAGAAATTATAATACACAGTATGGCAAAATAGTCTGCAATTTACAACATGCCCCATTAAAAGAGATAATCAAGCGTTATTAGCCTATTATGGTATATATAATGCTCCATTATCTCCATATCATATATACCTGCTAAGCTTCTAATGATTCATACATACTATGACACATTATTACCCTTTATATCAGTATATGCCTTAAATTTTACCAAAACATCTCTTCGTAGGACCACTGCAAGGCCTACCTCTAATTGGCTCTTGTTTACATTATTCAAAAGCCATACGCCTTATTTCCCAAGAGTTGTCCCCTCTCACACATGCAGTGTATGCTTAATAGCCCTATATCCTTTGCTGGGGCTCAGAAATTCAATTTATAGTCAAAGTTATAGCATGAATAGAAGGCTGTCTCTGGCCATCTTGGTGGTACTGTGTCTATAGAGCAGTTGCCCTTGCAGTCTTGTTTCAGTGGCTGGCAGGCAGGTGCACATCAATATCCAATCCATAACGTCACTTAGGAGATGAGACAATCCCATATAGGCCAGGAGTTGCATCAGCACTTTTATGTCAGGCCTGCCTCATTGGTGGACCACACACACACACACACACACACACACACACACACACACACACACACACACACACACACACACACACACACACACACACACACACACACACACACACACACACACACACACACACACACACACACACACACACACACACACACACACACACACACACACACACACACACACACACACACACACACACACACACACACACACACACACACACACACACACACACACACACACACACACACACACACACACACATATATACATACATGCACGCACACACACATTCAGGTTGAACTTTCCTCCACTGAGGCCGCAGTAAAATCAATCTGCTGTAATTTTTCTGATGCACTGAAGGGGGTGGACCATGAAGAAGAGAGGGGTGGAGAGGAAGCACAGAGAACAGAGAGGGAGATATGCTGTGGTTGCTAGTTGTTCTGAACAAACATCCTGAAAAAACATTCTGTGTCATACATCTACGAATCTTTGGTGTTATAATATGCCATAAGATTACATAATCAATATGTAAAGATTGTGAATGTATTCTTACTTGCAGCCCTTAACATGAGGTGTCTGTTATGAATGTAGAAAATGTTTTACATAGTTCAAATACTAGTGCAAGTGTCTTTTTATTCTAATCCAAGTCTACAGTCATTAATCAAATCTGAAAAAAGGTCAGAAAGCCATGAATAACATTGTATAATACAAACAATTATTATAACCGCATAAAGACCATTGTATAATAATACAGAAAATAGAATAACCTCATAAAGACCATTGTATAATACTAAATAAAATAGAATAACCTCATGGAGACCATTGTAGAATACAAAATAAATAGAATAATCTCATAAACCACAGCACAGAATCTGCCCTGCTCAAGGTCACCAATGACCTGCTTCTCACCACTGATAACTGCAACTTTGCTGTCGTTATGCTTCTAGACCTTAGTGCAGCTTTCGATACGATAGGCCATGATATCCTTATTGTTACAACCAAGCATACATGACTTGCCCTAAGGCTCAACAGTCACAGGAAATATGTCTCGTTTCCCGGTAGGCCTTGGTTGTAAAATGGTGGACACATGGAAGTCGGACACGTTTTACCAAAAATAACAATATTTATTTAACAACTATTTCCTAAAGGACAAAAGTGGAGAGCTGGGTGCACCAGCCTCCTTGGTTCAGGATACAATAATAGTAGATGACAGTGGGCAAAAAGCAAAATGGTGAGAGCACAGGTGAGAGAGCACTGCAGTGACAAGCTCCTGGTCTGCTCATATAGGGCGTGGAGCCGTCGTCACCACACCTGTGTTTGATTACACAAAAGCAAATGTCAAATACAAGAAAGAACATGTGTCAATTACAACTCACCAATTAGTGACACCACACTCACACGCACCACAATGTGAATGTATCACCAAAAGACAGTAAGTAGACCCTCCACCATGTGAAAGTAAACATAACACTCCGCCAGGCAGTTGGTGTGAGTGGCACAGCCCTATCCTGGTTCACCTGCTACCTCAGTGATAGAAGCTTCTCCGTTAACATTTGAAATTGCTCCTCCCCCTCTGCCTCTCTCTCCTGCGGGGTCCCACAAAGCTCCATCCTTGGCCCTATTCTATTTTCCCTATATATGCATAACATCTCTTTCCATTTTTATGCCGACGACACTCAGGTCCATCTCCCCATGAAACCAAACAACCAATCCAATCTTGACAGCCTCCGATCCTGTCTAGACGACATACAATTCTGGATGGCACAACATTTCTTACAGCTTAACCAATCAAAATGCGAAATCCTTCTTTTCGGCCCCCCAAACCAAACCAGTGTCATCGCCAGCAGCCTGTGTAACCTGTCTGCCCATGTCCAGCCTTTTGTGAAAAACCTGGGCGTGTTTTTTGACCCCGAGTTTAGTTTCAATAGGCAGGTGAACTCGTGGTGAAGGGGTGTTTCTTCCAGCTCCGGTCCATAGCTAGGATCAAGGCCATTCTCTCCCCCTCAGACCTTGAAAGAGTCATTCACGCCTTCATATCCTCATGTTTAGATTATTGCGACTCCCTGTACCTGGGGCTTAATAAGTCGACCATATCCCGCCTACAGCTACCCCAAAACGCTACTGCTAGACTGCTCACAGGTACTCAAAAGAGAGCTCACATCACCCCTGTTCTTGCCTCCCTTCACTGGCTCCCGGTTCAAGGTTCTCCTATTAGTCTATAAAGCCCAAAATGGTAAGGCCCCTGTTTACCTAGCAGACCTCCTCACCCCCGGCCTATACCAACGTCAGGGCCCTCAGATCGGCTGATAAGGGTCTCCTAACCACTACCCATACTGTAAGTCCAATTTCAAGTCTAGGGGGGGGCATGCTTTTGTTGTCGCAGCCCCTGACCTCTGGAACAGCATCCCCATGTCCATCAAATCTGCCCCCTCCATCGAGTCTTTTAAATCTAAACTCAAAACTCATCTATACTCCCTAGCCTTCCCTGACTCCCTCTGACTCTTGCCTTGTTTGTTTTGACATGTTGTTCTGTTTCTTTGTCTGTCCATTGGTTGTTTATATTTTCTGTTTATTTTATACTTTTATACTTTTCTTTTCTTTTTTAGCTATGCGACTCACTGTGAAGCACTTTGGTTGACAAGTGTCATGTTTAAATGTGCTATACATTTGATTGATTGATTGATTGATTGATTGATTGATTGATTGATTGATTGATTGATAAAGACCATTGTATAATAAAAAATAGAATAACCTCATAAATGCCATTGTATAATACTGTGCTTTGAAAAAAGTAATACAGTACAATATCATCATGAATAGCATTTTAATGTATACGACTAGCAAATGAGTACTGTAGCACTGGCATGCTCTTGCTCTCACTTGTATCACTTTGTATGTTGCGCAAAATAATGTCAGCTCTGTGTTCATGGACAAACTGGGGACAGCCTGCATCATTGGCCAACGCTTCGCCTGCTTGTCATTCAACTTCAGTGAACTGTCTTCTTTCTCTCAATCACTAACAACAGCACTCTCTTGTGCACATTAAGCAACTCACTGCCCTCCTGTGTCCATGCAGTTAAATGACAGACTTTGTGTTCATATTCCCTTCAATACCAATGTATGGGCGTAATCCATAAAATTGTTTATACACAAATAGTAATAATAATAATAAAAAAAAGTTGTCTTACTGTGATTCAGAAGCGGTAAGGTCACTTATGTAAGGGATATCAACCCAGTGTATTAAATGGTTTTAAGCGTGATGTGGAGGTGAAAACCGACCTGACATGCAGAGGTGAACGTTTTTGGTGACAGTTTTGCACTTGCCATTGGTGTGTTTTCCTTACAGCTGTGCTTCGGTGCAGTTGATGACGAGTAGTTGTGCTCTTTAATGTTGCTTTGGTTACAGGTTGGTAGCAGATCATTTAGTGATTAAACGTCAGCCGTACTACGTGTGCATTAAACGGTTTTAACACACACCTGCGGGCCAATCAGACAAGAGTATTCACCCCGACCATGGTATAAGCTAGGCATGCTTGCCGGTTTTCTCTCGACAGAAATGAGGGTGTTGCAAGGCGATTATTTATTATGCTTTGGTGACAATTGATTGATTGAAAACTTTACTAACAGATTGCAGAATGGGTACAATACAGTACAGCTCAATACTAGCAACTGCTAAGAGGATGAAGACCAGAAAAATACTTTTGTCTTGTTTACATAAGGGTCCTCCATTTTCAATTCATCAAGACATTTATGACATACAAGACATACAAATATACTGTACTGTGTAAGAAAAAGAGATCATAAAATATATATGCATCCAAAGCGGAATAAACTGTACATTGGAACGATCGCTTTGTGTTTGTCTTTATTTGCTCTGTCAATCTTTTCTCTGTCCCATGCATGTACAGTATAAGCTATAGCCAAAACCAAAGGGGAATCAGAAGAAGGCTATATGATGACAAAAATTATGTTTCAACAAAATTCTGGAAGTGCGTAATGTTCACAGAAAATGGTGAGCAACAGTTTTGTTCTGCAGACTAGACTACAAAGCACATTTTATTGGTACTATAAGTAGGAAGGCTAGGGGTCCAACATTCTGAACTTGATGAAAGAGCATTGTGTGTAGTTTCTCTTTGAAAAGACAAAATACCTTAGCTTTTGTCTACAACTTAACATCAACCCAAATTAAAACTGACAGTGAGAGAAAAAAAAATCTGACGACATACAACAGTAAAATGTTTTGGTTACATGACGACTGAAGGCATATTCAGGTCGGTACAGTAGTGAACTGGCCTGGTTATAACCCACAGCAAAGCATAATCCAGGAGGAGATATAACTAATGTATTTGTCCATGACAAAAACACGTGTTAAAATCTGATTAAGAGAGTTTTCTCATCCTTTTCAAATTCAGCTCGGGAGAAATGATCCTAGCTGCACATTATTCTGATCAAAATAAATCTTTACGTTTTCATAAATAAGTGTACTTTCTCTCTGGTTTGTGTCCCTGTGCGTGTAACACTATAGCGAGCAGGACCATCCTGAACTGAACATCACAGGAAGTGCGGTCTCTCAAGTACTACACAGTACCCTCTCTCACCTAGACTGCCAGAAGGGGGGCTATGTGAGACTGTTGTTCATTGACTACAGCTCAGCGTTCAACACCATAGTCCCCACCAGACTGGTGGACAAGCTGATCGAGCTGGGTCTGAGCTCCGCTCTGAGCGCCTGGATACTGGACTTTCTGAGTGAAAGGCCCCAGGCGGTCAGGGTGGGGGGTCAGACCTCCAACACCATCACCCTGAGTATCGGGTCGCCCCAGGGCTGTGTTCTGAGCCCCCTGCTGTATTAACTATACACACATGATTGTGTGGCCAAGTTCAGCTCCAACTCCATAGTGAAGTTTGCGGACGACACGTGGTGGTGGGGCTGATCTCTGACAACGACGAGAAGGCCTACCGGGAGGAGGTTGATGTATTGGAACGCTGGTGCCAGGACAACAGCCTGCTCCTGAACATTGGTAAAACCAAGGAGCTGATCGTGGATTTTAGGAGAACACAGCAGGGGACACACACACCACTGAAGATAAACAGGGCTACCGTGGACAGGGTGAGCAGCACCTCTACCACCTGAGACAGCCTGTTCCACCCGACAGGGTCGGTAGGCCTACCGACCCCAAAATGGCATATGGTCATAAATCAATATTTTTCAGTGTTGCATATTTTTTGCGATTTTTTAATCAAACGTTTTCAAGTATTAACATCACTAACATGTCACACAAGCATATAGAATGTATATTATCATCAATACATTAGTTTAGCAATAGGTTAAAAGTGCCATTAGATAGTTTTACCTTCTCGATTTTCTGAAGTCTATTCCAAGATGGCGACCATTTTGAAAATGTTGAACCATGGGAATTGTAGTTTTTTTGCAGCCTTTTTGTCGAGGGCATGCATAGCTGTGGATCAGCGTTGGAATTATTCCGAACTACACTTCCTGGCAAGTTCTATGGGGGTTCAAAGTTCAGCATTCTGAATGAATTATGTCAATAACTGTTATTATTCGGGATAATAAGCCACAAGAGGTAACGTTTTTGACAAATATTGAAACGCAGTTAGTTTCTCCTCCCTATTGTTAGCATGTAGCAACAATTAGATCTGAAATTAGTTTCAAAATGGTTGCACTGTGGTGAAAATAAAAAGGTAGCCTACAGTAAATTACAGTAGATATCATTATCTGTTCTTATGCATGCCTGGTGATACTAAATCCAAATTGAACTGGGGCATTTGAAAGATAATATATGTATGTATATATATATAAATGTGCAAATTGGCTATAATAAGGTAATTTATAAGCATCATATTCTATATTCTATAATAATATTTCAAATTGCATTGGTCCGGATGGGAGAATTCAGTACTGTATCTACAGAACCTTCTGTTTAATCATCTTCCCTTTATTAATTTCCTTAGATTTTGTGTACACATGAAAGAAGGTACTGAACAAGATCAGTGGCCGTTTTTTAAGTTTGGTCATTATTATCATGGTGTTATTCACTGTCAAAGATTCAAAGAAAAATCATCACAATTTAAGCAAGCCTAGTAATAGACACAATATTTCTGACACTGTGAATACATTCCCTGAGGTCCATAGATGTACCTAGATACCAAGAATATGCAAATGCCCCTTGTAGAAGTGGATCAATATTCCATTGACCTAGGTATATATTTTAGGCGAACATATTCCACGGGTGGAACAGGTTAAGGAAGTTCAGAGTATCGGGGAAGATACTCCAGTCCTTGACTGGAAACATCACTGCCTGGTATGGAAACAGCAAGGCACAGGACAAGAAGGCCCTACAGAGAGTGGTGCGGTCAGCTGAGCTACTACGGGGATTGCACTACCACCCCTGCAGGCAGGGCCGCCTGGGAGAAATGCGAGGCCCTGTGCGAGATTTAAACGCGAGCCCCCCCCCCCCCCCCTAAAAGGTAAAAGGTAAAAAAAATGATACAGTCAACATATAGCAAGAGAGAGAGCGAGAGAGAGCTCCCGTTCTACAGTCAATATACAGTGTTATCGCTAAACAGACCAGGCAATGCCCCTGACCCTCCACCAGAGCAAGGCCAGAGAGAGAGAGAGAGAGAGAGAGAGAGAGAGAGACACATTGGAAAGAAACAACCCAAAACCAGAGCAAATTGAAATGCTATTTGGCCCTAAACAGAGAGTACACAGTGGCAGAATACCTGAGCACTGTGACTGAAGATCCTTGACTAGGTACAGACTCAGCGAGCACAGCCTAGCCATCGAGAAAGGCCGCCATAGGCAGACCTGGCTCCCAAGCGAAGACAGACCCACTGCACACAAGATGAGGTGGAAACCGAGCTCCACTTCTTAACAACCTGCCCACTATACCAAGACATACTTCCCACAAATTGCAAATACCCAAAGAGACTTTGAAAACATCGACAATAACTCAAAACTCCCATACCTACTGAGAGAAATACAAGAATGTGAAATAAAGCCCATTTGAATTGAAGAGAGAGAGATAGATAGAGCATGTCTGTGTGTGTTAGAAAGAGAGAGATAGAGAGAGAGCATGTCTGTTTGTGTGTGTGTGTGTTAGAGAGAGAGCATGTATATGTGTGTTAGAAAGAGAGAGAAATATATAGAGAGAGAGCATGTCATTTTGTGTGTTAGAGAGAGATATAGAGCATGTCTGTGTGTGTTAGAAAGAGAGAGAGAGAGAGAGAGAGAGAGAGAGAGCATGTGTGTTTGTGTGTTAGAGAGAGAGAGCATGTCTGTGTGTGTGTGTGTGTTAGAGAGAGAGCATGTATGAGAGAGATAAGCAAAGATGAGCCCCTAAAGGATATTCAACTTTTAATGGAAGAACAAAACAGAAGGAAAAGATAACTTCACAAAGGCAACATGAATATACATAGATCCAAAAGGACAAAGATCAACACTTAAATCCAAAGAGAAGAGGGTCTATACCAGAGAAAACAAAGTAGCAAGGAGCCAATGGCCGACATCAGCTAAATAGGCTAACTGCAAATAGAGTAGCCAGGTACTGACACCAGGCCACACACAGCTTTGGCCAACGCTACCCAAGCTACACAAACGACCAAGACAATTCAAACACAGCACATGTCGTATCTCCAAATGTTGTGAAGTAACATATGTTTTGCCTGGAAAATAACATCGTTATTAACAAAACATTCGGGAGGGGAAGGAAGGAAGAGTGGGGTAATGTCCAATGGACATCTTGGTCTGCACCAAGGAACGCAGGGCGAAAGGCCGCAACACAGGTCTCCACGTTGACGAAAGGCCTCTCGCTGGCGGGACAAAAAGAAGCTATGGCCGGAGCCTTGTCATGGTGCAGGCCCGACTACATCTTCTGTCAAAGATGATGTCGTAGTCAGAGTGCCAGGGCCTGCTATTCTCACGGCTAATGTCAATGGTCGTAGCACAAGCTAACAGTTAACTCTAGGCTAACTGATAGCATCAAGCTAACATTCCCAGCCGAGCAAAAACGAGCAGCTAACGTCGTAGCTAAACAGCTAACTGGCTAACAGTTAGCTCAACCCGGCTATCGCTAACCACTAGCTAACGCAGAAGCAAGCTATGCGGCTACCACTGAAAAACTGTACAACGTGAGAAAAGCAATACAGGCCAACACTTCAGACAGCCGCTGTGTTTTCCTCTTCTCATCCGAAGAGAGAAGGGAAAAAGAAGGCAATACACGTCCCACTACAGAGTGGTGTTTACCATAGCGGTGCCAGCAACAAGTCCCTCGCGGACTATAGCCGCCTTGAGCATGGAGATATTCTCATAATGAAACACCAAGCTCACCTCCCTCACACCAGGTGCTGACACCAGGCCACACACCGTTAGCTACTACAACAGCTAGCCGGCCCGTTTGGCTCCCGAGAGAGAGAGAGAGAGAGAGATATATCCACAGCGGGAATAGAATAGAGTGCATTAAAAACTCACCAAACGTCCAAGAGGATGGAGACAACCGCGTGGAGTTGACGAAGTTCATCTGCCGAATGACCGTCCTCTTCATCTTGGCATAACAATGCTGCACGCGCTCTCTCTAGGTTAGCTAACGCTAGTTAGCCTTTAGCTAAGCTAGCTACTAGCCGACATCATCATGGCTATCCCGACTGAACCACACGTTAGCACTCAATATTATAACGTAGCTAAAGCTAACTAGCTGTCCCTGCCTTTAGCCGGGATGGCTAGCCTGACTGAACTGTCTAACATGCAACAACTTTCATCTTCAGTCCATCTGCCGAATGACCGTCCTCTTCGTTTTGGCTGGCATAACTAAGCATAACCTCCAAAGCTGCACGCGCGAAATAGTCAAACGCAGCTGACGCACGCCGGCGTACACATGATGTAACCCCTCCCTTCGTTGAAACCAATAGTATGTCTGCTGCAGAGCCCCAGAGCTCCAATAGTGAGTATGTCTGCTGCAGAGCCACAGAGCCAGGAACATTCTACAAACGTGTCTAATGTGAAATATATAAGCAAAACTAGATTTTAGGTCTGTGATGAAAAAGGGCCTCGCGGGAAGGGGGGACTTGCAAAAAAGGGGGGACTTGCACTGCTCGCACACCCCCTGAGGCGGCCCTGCCTGCAGGTCTTATATAACAAGAGGTGCAAATCCAGAGCCTGCAGAATAATGAAAGACCCTCACCACCCCAACAACAGCCTGTTCAAGCTGCTGCGGTCAGGCAAACGCCTGCGAACACCAGAAACTAGTACAGTACTGTACATTGGAGGTGGTTGGGTGGTTGGGTGGGTGGGGGGGAGGTTGGGTAGGAGGGGTGGGTGGGGGACACTGTACAACTGTACAAGCAAAACTGTACATTGGAATATTGACAAGACCATACTTGGTCATTTACTGTACATTGGGGGGGGGGGGGGGGGGGGGTTGTGTTAGGACATTTACAGGGGCCAGTTTCGAATTGCAGTCTCCCGTAGGTGTTTTTTGAGAGTGTTTTTGAAAGTGGGTAGTGATTCACATTCCTTTACAGCTTTGGGTAGGGCGTTCCACATTGATGTGGCATAATTGCGAAACGTGTTTAGTCCCTTGTTTGAGCCGAATCTGGGTTTAACATGATTTGTGGAGCTCCCTCTGGTGTTGTGATCGTGGTATTCATTGACCTTTGGGAAGTATTTTGACATGTCGTATTTGGTCGTGTAGTGCAGGGCTATTCAACTGGCGGCCCACGGGCCAGATCCGGCCCGCGGGATGATTCTGACCGGCCCGCCAAAGATTACATGATAATAAAAAAAAAAGAAAAGAAAAGAAAAAAAAAAAAACCCTTTTTTTTTTTTTTTTTTACTTTTTTCTTTTCATGTCAACGTTAACATGCACAATTGAGCCAAAAGTCACTAAATTAATTACATATTTCATTGATAAATTGAGGGAAAACTTTGCAAGTCGATTTGATGAATTTGACATGTCCAGAGAATTGATGCATTTTGTGAGCAACCCATTTGCCAATGTAGCTGCTATTTCCACAAAAGGACAAGAGTTCCTTGCATCACTTCACATTGATGAAGGTCTCCTGCAACTTGAAATAATTGACATGCAAGCATCATCTGCTCTGAAGCAGGCACTTAGAATGAATCCACCACAACATTTTGGATAAAGTGTATTCATGTCAAGACATTCCCCAAAATAAAAACGCTGGCAATATCTGTGCTAACGATGTTTGGCTCAACATACACCTGTGAATCCAGTTTCTCTCACATGAATGCCATTAAAACAAGCAACCATGCCTCCTTGACAAATGAGCATTTGCATCACTGTTTGCGGGTAGCCCTCACTTCCTATGAACCCTCTTTCTCTGCCATTGCCCAGTCAAAGAAGTGCAATCGCTCTCATTAGATGTGTGTATGTAGGCTAGGCCTGTCTGCCCCCCACCCCCCTGATGTTTGAGAGTTAAGAGTCGACAATAAGTGCTAATAAGATGCTGTGATTTGCTGTTGTTGCACAGACATGAAGCACTTTTTCATAAGCTCAGCTGCACTATAAATGTGTTTTTTTGTTCAAGTGTTGATGTTAGAATGTTCAGATGCACATCATGCACTTGTTTGTTTTTTATTTTATTTTTATATTGAAATGTTGAAGAGGAGATGTTGCAGTTGTTGCACAGTCATAAATGAAGCACTTTTTGCAGGAGATGTTGCAGATGTGGCACATAAATGAAGCACTTTTTTTGAAAAGTATACTACTTTTGCAATGTAGTTAAAGGGGAACTATCTTATAAATGGCCTTTTTCAGTGTTTAGCATTGTTTCCTAGCTATGTGGACTTATATTAATATGATCTATGTCTCTAATTCTCATATTGGCGCATTCTTCCAATTCTCCTCTCACAATATTCACCCTCACTGAACTGAGTCATCTGAAAATGTGCTGATTTGTGATGTCAGAGAGACACCGCTGCATGATAATCAGCTGAGTTTCCACACAGTTCCCACTGTGGTTGGAGCCCAGGCTCAAAACGGCTTAAGATCTTGAGGTAGAAAAATTTTGTTTTTGAGTACTTGATTAGAAATACAAAACAATGAATTAAAAAAATAAAAATTACAGAGGTGTTCCATAAACCCACAGGAATTGTATAAAAGTGCCCAAATAGTGAAAGAAATAGTAAAATAGTTCCCCTTTAAATAAAAGTTGTGAAAATGTGGTTGTGTGTTGTGTCAAGTGTACATATATTCATAGCACGGGGAGGCGCCGTGGCAGTCCGGCCCCTGGCCCCTTGGGTTTCTGACAATGTGGCCCCCTGAACAATTTAGTTGAATAGCCCTGGTGTAGTGTATCTTGTAGACCAGGCCCATTGCAAGTTGCTGTACTCTGTCGTCTACTCTAAGCCATCCTAGGTTGTCAAAGTGGGCAGGGGTGAGGTGGGTTCTAGGAGTAAGGTCAAGCAGTAGTCTGACCAGTTTGTTTTGAGATGTTTGTAATTTTGTTTTTAGCGCCTTTGAGGCTTTGAGGCTTGAACACTGAACTCTCCACACATAACACACACACTGTATACGCTCACACACTAACAGTCACTTTAGCATGAACACACAGACACACATGCTGCACACGCTCACACTCAATGGTCACTTTACACAATGAAAAGGTCACTTTAAAAAATGTAAAAAGAACGGGAGTGGTTCTTGTATAGTAAATAGATGGATATAGCAAGTTAGCATAAGGACACATAGTATAACTGTAGATTGTATAGTATAGCATTGTATAGTAGTGTACATAAGACCCAGTGCCTCATCCGTAGCTAACATTGTATTGCACTATCGCAGGACCTTAGCATGTCTTACCATGCTTTTTGTAAACTTATGTACATTATACCTGTTATGTCTTATTCTTATTACATGTATTATTGCACAAATGTCTTATTCTCATTCCTATTCTTATTACTTGTATTATTGCACAATCGCTGCGGGCATGACCCCCCGCATTTCACTGTATGCTTGTATGCTGTGACAAATAAAACACTTGACTTGACTTGACTTGAAGTCCTTCATTCCAACAGCCATTATTAGACTATATACCACCTTACTGTGCCTCACTGCCTCACTGAGCACAGAGTAACAGTACAAACTCTGGCATATCTCCCTGGACTTTTTACATCAACATTTTAAATTTTTACATTTATTACTGTATGTTTTACTGTATATTACTGTATGTTTTTGGCTGTATATTTTAGAATGTATATACATATTTTAGAATGTATATCCATGACTGTATTTTTATTCTTATTTGTGATTTGTGATTTTTGACTACCTAAATGTTTATTGTGAGCGTTATGTAGTGCTGAATTTCCCTCTGGATCAATAAAGTACTTCTATTCTATTCTATTCTATTCTATTCTATTCTATTCTATTCTATTCTATTCTATTCTATTCTCCCATACAGCTCCCATGTTGGTCTGAAGAGCTATACTACCACATGATTCACTCCCAGTTTGAGCAAAGTGACTGCTTGAGTAGTTCAGGATGGGTTAATTTTTACATCCTATTCGGCGATATACCAGTATATCTCAATTGCAAATTTAGCACAACATGCTTACAGTAACTAGGTTTAGTATTGGTTCTGCTCTTATCCCAACACCTTCCCACTAAGAACCCTCTTGATACAATGCTGGTAATTGATTTATAATTAACTGTGGGGAAACTACAGTATATGCTTTTCATGCCCTTAATTAACTTGAGATGAATTCAGTAATTCTGACAGGGTTGGACTAGGGGGTGAATTGCAGCTCAGACTGTAATTTATCTAATTCCCTTTTTGTTAAGCATATAAATTAAACAGGGAATTAATCCACCTGCCACCCATATGCGGGTGTTGAGAGTTTTCTCCTCTAGTATTTCAATTAAAATATTAGACTAAAAAGGGACCTTCTGCTTAGGTTATTCAAACAATATCAATATTGATAGATGGCTTTAAGACATAAATGAAAGATTGAAATTTTATCATAAGAACTGAGTCAACATGTCTGCCATAATCATTAAAAAAAAACTAGCAGAGCAGAGGAAGGACGAAAAGAATGACGGGCATCCAGAAATATGTATAGTCAGACTGCTAACGCTATACTGAAATTATGTATGGTCTTATTCAGAGTAAGGACTCATTCCAATGGCGACTTATCATAAGAAAAATAAATGTTAACATTAACACATTAATTGTAACCAACTGTAACACCGTTTTTGCAGTAAGATGTCAGACATCCCCTTGGTCTGGCAGTGTTGAAATCAGTACATCCGTGTGCACACACATGCATTCACACGTGTACAAAACCCTGCAAGCCAGGCTGATGCAGGATTTGCTGAGCAGAAAACCTGCTGACTGTATACATGTTGTTTCTCCAAGGCCAGGACTTATTGCAAAGTTGTCTCTCCTGATTCCCTCCCACCCCTGCCCTGTGTCCCCTAATCACCCACCTTTATCTGAGTAATCCAGTAACCCAAGCAAGAGCACAAACCTTATAACTGCACCTTGGAGACAGTCAGCTTTCTGTGGCAGTGGACTATATGATAGGGCTGCATTCTGCATCTACGGTACAGTCAAGTTATTAAAGGTTGTTGTGTGTTGTTGCATCTGGTAGAGGTCTATAAGCACTTTCCTACCACCGCAGAGACCCAGGTTCAATTCCCAGCAGCGGTACCTCCGGCTTGGATAGTCGTCGAACTCAATTGGCGGTGTTCGTGAGTGGGAAACCGGTGGGGTATGACTATGAGTCCTGGTCGTTGCAACAGCGACCCCTACTGGTCGGTTAGGGCACCTGGGAGATAGCGTGACCTTCATGTGTGTCACGCTCTCCCAGTGAAACTCTTATCTGTCAGGTGAAAAGAAGCGGCTGGTGACTGGGCATAACTCAAAACTGGCGGATGGGAGAAAAGGAGAAAAGGAGAAAAGGAGAAAAGGCCAAACATTTTTAAGCTACTGTTAATGTGTGAATTTGGGGTTTGAGTGTTACTCCAAGGTGCTACGGTGCAAGAAAGTTGACAAGTGTTCTTTAATTTCATCTGAAAAAGAGCAAATTTCCTCCAAATTCCGGTTAGTCACCACCTCCTGTAGTTACCGCTATGTCAAACGGTCCAAAATGACCTATACGCTACAGCAAATGACCACAATAAATTAGATGGTTCCGTATAGTAGTGTGTCAGTATTACAAAAATTTTTCAACATGAAAATAAAAACATCATAAAAAAAACATCAGCGTATGTGTATACTGGAACATCTTCATTTTGCTCGTGATTGTTTAGTTCTGTTCCTCGTATGTCCATATTCCTCGTTAGTATTTGATGTAAGTTACAGTACCTACGTACATTGAAATATAAGTCTGGACACTTTAGGAATGATTTGGTTTTCATTTATTGTATTAACTAGAGCAGTGCCCATTCAAAGAATGGCCATTTGGAACATGTGGCCATTCAGAACTGGCTTATCGCTAGCCCCCGAAGTGCAGCGTCTCCTTCAAAACACTCTGTTGTTCGTTGTTATAGCGCCACCAGGTATATAGATAATGGACTAATAATGAACAAACCATTGGCGGGCTTTGGCTCAGGGGTAGAGCGGGTCGTCCAATGATCGAAGGGTTGGTGGTTCGAATCCCGCTCAAGCCCATGTCCATCCCATTGCCGTTGTGTCCTTGGGCAAGACACTTAACCTACTTGCCTCGGATGAATGTGTATGCATGTGAATGAATGTTGGTGGTGGTCGGAGGGGCCGTAGGCGATGATTATTCGCCACGCTTCCGTGAGTCTGCATCAGGGCAGCTCTGGCTGCAATTGTAGCTTACCACCACCGGTATGACCGTGTATGAACAAATAATGGACTCTGTGAAGCGCTCTGGTCGGATAACACAGAGGCCCTCTACAGGAAGGGACAGAGCAGGCTGTTCTTCCTGAGGAGACTCAGGTCCTTCAATGTGTGCAACAGACTGCTGCAGTCTTTTTACCAGTCTGTTGTGGCCAGCATCCTCTTCTATGCTGTGGCATGCTGGGGAGGCTACATCAACTCAAGGGACACCAACAAGCTCAACAAGCTGGTGAGGAAGGCTAGCTCCGTGGTGGGAGTCGAGCTACCTAGACTTGAGGTGATGGCAGAGAGGGGGATGATAAGGAAGCTGGCTGCCATCATGGAGAACCCCTACCACCCCCTCTACGACGAGCTAGTCAAGATGAGAAGCTCGTTCAGCCACAGACTCATTCCCCCACGACACTCAACTAACCGCCTCGGACAGTCCTTCATACCAGCGGCCATCAGGCTCCACAACAGTGGGCAGCGACTAGCAGCCTCCAGGCTCCACAACAGGGGACAGCGACAGCGACTGCTACCAGACATTGACCTGGGACTTATAGGAACCCAAGGAGGACAACCTACACTACCATAGGCTTACTGCACCTTATGTGGACACTGTGATACTGTGATACTGTGAATAATGTATATTTCAGTGGATACCGTGATACTGTGAATAATGTATACTCAGTAGATAGTAAATTATAACACTACCTCACGCATACTGCACCTTATGTGACACTGTGAATAATGTGAATATTCTTCAGCTAGTCAGATAGTAAATTATATTGACCATATTGACCAAATTGTTTACACTGCCTGTGTTGTTTTTACTACCTGTACACTGTGTTGTTTACTACCTTTACCCCCCCCCCCCCGCTCCCCCCCCCATGCTGCTATGATGCCTGAATTTCCCCAAGGGGATCAATAAAGGAATATCATATCTTATCTTATCTTATCTTATCTTATGAAGAGCGCTATATAAATCCAAGCCATTATTATTATTATTATTATTATTATTTATATACATTCGTAAATGATTATTAAATCATTTATAACTATATTTGTATAACATTTACAAATTATTTATACATTATTTATAACTCATTATCAACATTGTTTGTACTTGATTTGTTCATCATTAAATAATGTTAATGTGTAGTAAAAAACAACTATACCTCCATTTATTTGTTCATGTTCAACACAAAATTTGTAAAACATTCTTAAAAGATCTATAAATCATTTGCAGATGTTATTGTGTGCCCTAATCTAAAGTGAAGACTATTCATCATTAACAAATGTCTAATAGTTTATTATTTGTGGACATTTATGAATACAGACGAAGCAATTACCAGACTTGTCTTTTCATGTTTAACTAATTATTTGTTAAGACATTCATAAAACATCTATAAATCATTTGCAGATGCTATTGCATGCCCTAATCTAAAGTAAAGACTATTCATCATTAACAAATGTCTAATACAGTTAATTATTTGTTGACTTTTTCAGCAGCTTTCGGATCCACCCTTCTTTGTGACATCAAACAGTGACAGAATTAGGACTATAGATAAATGCAATTTTATTAACATATAAAATACATGTGCACACATAACATATAGTGTAACCTGGGGGACACTAGGACCCAAGAGTTCCATGGCCAGGTATTGCCAGAGTATGTAGAGGAGAGGGGGTCTCACACGATTGAGACATGAAAGATGAAAGTTCACGTTTGTTTGAATGGAAGCTACATACACGTTATACATTAGCAGAGCCAAGGAATTTGTCCTGCCCCACGCTTTTAAGGTATGAGCAGGCTAAACACATTTTTCCTTGGTAAATCTATTCCATAATTTCTGACCTACAACTCCTATATTTTATGTAGATGTACTTGATGTGGTTAAATTTGAATGATGTGTTTGTTCCTAATCTGTGCTCAGTATATTGCGGTATGTGATGATGACATGAGGGTAATAATTATTGGTATTTTCAGGCTGTATCGGCGCCTATACAGCCTGAAAATACAAATAATTATTACCCTCATGTAGCATACATGTCAGCCAACATACTACATACATATACTGAGCGCACATTAGCCAGCCAGCAACTGCGTTCACAGGAATGAGGAAAGGTCGAACCACATCAAGTACGTCTACACAAAATATAGGACCAGGCACGTGCACACGTAGAGCCCAAGGGGTGCTTGAGCACCTGCCTTTTTGAGCCTCATAAAAAAGTGCCCTTTTTGAAAAAAATTTAAAAATAAAAAATATATATTTTTTTCTTTTCGTTACGCATATAGACTGCCCTTCCAACTGAAAATGTCAGGATAGAATAAAAATATTAGGTAAAGAGAGAGAGATGCCCCATATTCCATTGCAGTTTGCACTGCCTCCTCAGCGTGCCTCTCCGCGGACCTATATATTTTATGCATAGCGTGGGTGGTGATGATGATGATGATGATGATAGAAACCATTGTGGCCCAGACAGTTGAATGCTGGTATTATACTCACTGAGGGACACGAAGAAGTCAAGTCCGATGGGATTTGGGAATCTCAAATACAAATCGGGATTGGAATAAAAAATGCATTTATATTAAACAATACAGAATATACAGCACTTCTTGGGGTCTGTAGGGTAAGCACTTATTCCCTCCCCCCTGAACATTTATGGAGATGTATGGTCCTTTTAAGTCAGTGATAAAAGTGACTTTCAAGGATAAGTGAGCTCCTGCACTGATTATTATAGTTCAATATTCAATATTTGATCACCAAAACCCCCCAAAAAGCATAAAAAGGGGGTCCCCCCGCCAGAAAAGGGCCCTTAAAAATCGGGCTTGTGCGCTACGCGCGCTCGGTTAAAACACACACAGGTATAGTGCCATTTTCAACCTTTGAGCACCTGCCCCTCTAAAGTCCTGTGCACGTCCCTGTATAGGACTATTAAGTTGTAGGTCGGAAATGATGGAATAGATTGACGAACAAAAAAGGTGTTTAGCCTGCTCATACGTTAATTAAAAGTGTGGGGCAGCACAAATTCCTTGGCTCTGCTAATGTATAATGTGTACAGTATGTAGCTTCCATTCAAACAGATGGGAACAAACGTGAAGTCTCACTCATGTAATACTCCCTCTACATACTCTGGCAATACCTGGCCAGGGAACTCCTGGGTCCTAGTGTCTCCCAGGTTACACTATATCAGTGTTTCCCACAGGATTTTGTGAGACTGTGGTGGGTGAACCTTGGTCCCTCTGGCATGCCCCCCCGGAACTTTCTTTTTTTGTGTACATTTTAAAGTTAAATACATCAATCTGGTGCACTTTGAGTGCAAAATAAAGAGGCTAGATCTATGATGAACTTTGTGCTCAAAACACAAAATCAACTAGACTCTAGAAGAGCATACATTTGAGCCATCAAAGAAATGAAGCAAAAGTGGTTACCTGTGTATGGTTTATTTTTTATAAAATAAAAAAATATACTGGATTACTATTATGACTACTACCATTGCCAACACTACTGTTACATCCCTATTGGCAAACTTCATATTTTAAAAAAATATTTTAAAAATATATATATATTTCTTTTTTTCGGTTCATTATAAAACTGGCGGGACACCACAGTCTAGGTAATTCATGGCAAACACTGCTATATCTTATGTGTGCACATGTATTTTATAATTTGTTAATAAAATTACATTTATCTATAGTCCTCAGTGTTTCCCCTATGATTTTTTTTAGGGGGGTTGGTAGGCCCCTGTTGAATGCCCACGCTAGGTCTTAGGTCAGATCGATAACTTCATAACTCATTGGTCTGCTCATCTTGACTTCAAACAGCGTCCTGCGAGGTGGTTGACATGCAGAACCGAACGAGTCTACAAAATGTTGTTGTTACCACTGACCGACAAGAGATAGCGAATGCACCGTTCCGACCCCCGTCAGTCATCGACCTTAGGTCGAGTGATTGAAGTTGCGGAATCTTTTATTTTATTTGCACTGGGAAGGACTCTCTTTATTCAGATGAGGTCCATTTCCCTTATCCGTTACACGTATTATCACTATATGGCTTTACTTGATAATCCCATGATACAATACACGTATTATCACTATATGGCTTTACTTGATAATCCCATTATAGCTAGGGATAAAGCCACTTACACATATTATCACTGTATGGCTTTACTTGATAATCCCATGATACAGTACACGTATTATCACTATATGGCATTACTTGATATATATTTCTCTCTTTAGGCCTGAGCTAGGGATAAAGCCACTTATTCTATTTTGCCTTAATGCATAATCATATGTCTCCTTCTACCGCGTGGTTGACATATTTCTCTTTAGGCCTCCGTATGGATAAAGCCCCACTTCTAAAGTTTTTACATCATTAATACTCCGTCTGGCTAAAGCCTTACTCAGGAGGTTTTTTACATCATAAATCAGGCACATTACAGGCACATTATTATTATTATTATTATTATTATTATTATTATTATTATTATTATTATTATTACTGGTAAAGTTACAATGCAAAAATACATCTCCATGCTTACCCGTCTTTTTAATCAAAACGCAAAGGGTGAAGTTACAAGGCAAAACACATTTCATGCTTACCCGGCCGTCCGGCCGTCCGGCCGTCTGGTCAGAAGAAAGGATACAAAGGATATTTATAAAGAGGTATTTTTAATTAGAAAAAGCTAGTTACAAGAAGAGACTGAAGTGGAAAATTTCCAATTCAGTTTAAAATAAGCAGAAAACAGAACATCTCAGCATTGCACGGCTTGTGCCCCGTGTCTGGCAGCAGGATCTCCATCTCTCAAAAAAGTCTGGCCCTTGAAAGGGCAACCGTCCCTTTTATATCCATATTGTACCATTTTTCCGATTGGTCTAAACACAGTGAAGTCACAGGGATGTCATTTTTTGTTTAGCAAACCAGAGTACAATACGTAATTCGTATGAGCTCCTCCTTCTTGGTACTAACGTTACTTCTCGTTACCTAGTGGTTTTAAGTAACAGAAAGTCCCTTATTCCTTCAGAACAGACAACTGCTTTGTCTGTGGGGATCACGTGACATGGTACCGGGCACGAAGCCATCCCCAGGATTTCTTATCAAGCTTCCTAAAAGATCTCCTCCAGAAAACAGTTTTTACCCATCATTCTTTTAGTATTATTCTCTAATGACAGTTAATTATAAGCATGCCATTTATGAAAACTTTTACTGTACACATTAAACATTTAATTGTTATATAGTTTTTTAAGATTTCCCTCTATAGATTCAGGACTCCCTGATTTTCAACCCGCAACCTTTAATCCCCTTCCCGTCTGAAAGGGTTAACATTTTACAGCTCTTTCTCCTCTGTCTCTGTCTCTCTCCTCTCCTGAGGCCCACATTCCGCAGGTTCACTCCCTTTTCACAGTTTTTCACAGACAACAGGCCCCTTCTATGGAGACATTAAAGGCTCAGTTCCATTTTTTATAAGTAGAGCCATCATAGAGCTATCTTTCCAGAGTTTAGTTTAAAGATTTATACTGGTCATATAGGAACAACTCAGGATGTCATTGTCCAAAAGTGTCACTTGTTCTGTGGCACTTCACACCCACTCTGCCATCCTGTGAGATCATTGTCCATCATCAATTGAATAATTGAATAATGAAGCATATGATTACATGTGAAAAATAGGTATATATGGCTATATTGGAACGACTCAGGATGTCATTGTCAAAAAGTGTCACTTGTTCTGTGGCACTTCACACCCACTCTGTCATCCTGGGCGGTCATTTTCCATTGTCTTAATAGCGTCTGTACTGGGGGACGAGATGGCGATTGTGGGGTCACGTGGCTGTGACTCTCCACACCCCCTCTGCCATCTCGGTACCTTGTTACCCTGGTAGCCGGCGGGAAGACTTGCATCTGTTGTTCTCTGGCTGGACGGCTCGACAGGATAGGGGTCACGTTGTTGCTTGGTATCCGGCGGGAAGACTTGCATCTGTTGTTCCCGGCCGATGCACCCAGGCTGTTGTCGTCTTGGTCATCTTGGGGTCGCCCCCTCTGACCTCTTGGATCCCTCCCATAGTTTGAGGTAGGTTGATTTGTCACTTCTCGGGCGACCCCCACGGGTCCCCGAGAATTGTAGCAGCAGTCCTCTATTGACGTGTGGTTGGCCTGGTCTTGTGACCCTGTCCGTAGGCCTCGCAGGACATCACAGATACAGTCCACAGAGGACTCATTTCTTTTCTCTCTTTCAGGTCCATTCAGGGCTCTCGTCGCCCTGTAACCTGGGTCCAGGCCGATGTCTTTCTGTCCGGTCTGGGAGGTCTAGGAGGTCTGGGAGGTCTGGGAGGTCTGGGAGGTCTAGATGAGGACCTTGAGGATGCTCTGGAGCTTGACCTATCGTGTGACCCTGTCCGTAGGCCTCGCAGGACTCCACAGATACAGTCCACAGAGGACTAATTTCTTTTCTCTCTTTCAGGTCCATTCAGGACTCTCGTCGCCCTGTAACCTGGGTCCAGGCCGATGTATCTCTGTCCGGTCTGGGAGGTCTAGGAGGTCTCGGAGGTCTGGGAGGTCTGGGAGGTCTGGGAGGCCTGGGAGGTCTAGATGAGGACCTTGAGGATGCTCTGGAGCTTGACCTATCCCGGTCTTCCTCCAGTTCCGATTTCTGACCTGAGTCAGTATATTCCTTCTTGCCATCCGCTGCGTCGTTCGCTGACTCCGGGGGACAGCCCCCCCCCCCCCCGTCTAAGAGTGTGGCACTGGTTCAGGTTTTGTCCCTTTACCAGCGCACCTTTACCAGCGCACATTGTTCACAGGCCTTTCGGACTGTTATCGCTCTTTGTTTGGCTTTAGGTATGAGAATGTTGTTGGTTCTCAGGTATACCAACATCCTCTTACTTCCGGCATGTCCAAGGTTATCATATACCTGTCTGTTCATGTGAGTAGCCTCGTCCTGTTAGCAATGGCTAGTTAGCCTGCTATTCGCTCCTGCTCGCAATGGCTATTTCAGCCTGCTATTCGCTCCTATTCGCAATGGCTATTTCAGCCTGCTCGCAATGGCTATTTCCGCCTGCTATTCGCTCCTATTCGCAATGGCTATTTCAGCCTGCTCGCAATGGCTATTTCAGCCTGCTATTTGCAATGGCTATTTCAGCCTGCTATTCACAAAGTAGAGTTTTTTCTACTTAAGTTCTGACTTTAAGTAAGCATTTAGTTACTTCAAGTCATGAGTAAACCTTTTTACCGTAATCACAAAAATATACTTTAAGTGTGATTCTTTCTCTGAGTAGAACCTTCTACGTTTTTGACTGTAAGAAAACATTACGTAACTTTTTAGTCATGAGTAACCGCTACTTCAAGTCGTTACTTATCAACCCTCTCTTGTTCCTGATAGATTTTTTACCAATTTACTTTTGGCTGTCTGCTGCGCTCTGCAGACCATCTACGTCACCAGTGTTCCAGATCTCGAACATTAGGAAGAGTCTTGGTTGGAGAGGTTCTGCCGATAAGACCAATCTTGAGTAAGGTTGACTCAAATCTGTAACTAATTCTACTCCAGAGACACCTGACAGCAGTTATTTCAGTTAATATTCTTTCGGCTGTTGATACCTATTTAATTAGTATACAGCCCAACTCACTTGAACTCATGTTCTAAGCCCCGGAACCTCCAATCCGTTTTGACAGACCTATAAACCAGTGACTTGGCCGCCTAAGCACCACAGCGTCCTGTATGCTGAGGCTTCCAAGTCTCCACAAATCTGATAGGCCCGTCGGATACAGAGACCCTGATGCTCGCTCTGTCCCCCCGCGTCAAGGTGCTAAGCTTGATGAGAGTTTGCAGAGTCTCAATTTGTTACCCATAGGCGCTGGTGAGTGTACATCTCATGCAGCTGATATGGTTGGTAGGGTGCTAACCTACCAAATGGTTGCTGTCAGGAAATCCCTTCTGAATGAAATAGATTACAAATTCACTTTACTTTACTCTGGGTTTAGAGCAAGGACGGACATCTTTACATATTATACTTAAAATATATACAAAATGCATGTAGTATTCTATGTCATGTTTCTTCCTAAATGACAATAACACTACATATTCTTCCTCTTGACAGATGAGCGGTATGTCAAGTGCAGTTTGCACTTGCTTGAGTGTCACGTGTCAGGGCCCCAGAAGGTAATTTCTCCCTTTGTTGCCCTCATCTCTGCTTGCTGCTCGGGGGTTGGTTTCTCCACCATCTTATCCCCTGGATCTTGACCGGGGGTCCTTACTTCTCTTTCCATCATTTGGGCCATTGAAGCCCCTTTGGTGAGCTAGCGTCTCCTTGTGCTAGCTTCTCTTGAGCTATTACTCAATATGTTGAGTAATCAGAACTGTGTTCAGTTTCAGAGGTATTTAGCTCCCCATCTTGTTCAGGCTCAGACTCAGTTTCACCTGAGGGTGTCATCTGTGGCCCCGGGTTCTGATCCTTGATCTGAATGTCGCCATCCTCCTCTTCTGAGCCATAGAAAATGGAACAGTGCTCATAATTTATGTTTTTGGCCTTTAGGTACTCGTCTAGAGAGTTGAACGCCTCTATGTCAGTGGAGGGAGATACTCGTTTTGAGGTGGAGCCTGGCGCCTCATAAAGAGGAAGAATGACTACATCGTCTTCTTGGTTTTTTCCATTTCCACACTCGTCTTTGATAGTGCGTCGCAGTGTTCTTGAGCGAGACACATCACCCCTTACTGCCCCCGTTAAGCAGGTTGGCACCTTGCATGGCTGCCTCCGCCGTCTGTGTCTCTTAAGCCCTTGCAGGTTCCGGAAGCTCATGTAACACTGGTCACAGTAGTATGGTTTCTCTCGTGTGTGTACCATGTGGTGTAGTGTAAGGTTACGCTTCGCCTTGAAGCTCTTTCCACACTGGTCACAGCAGTAAGGTTTCTCTTCTGTGTGTACCGTGTGGTGAATTTTAAGCTCTCCCTTCGTCTTGAAGGCCTTCTCACACTGGGCGCAACCGTAAGGTTTATTTTCTGTGTGTACCACGTGGTGACGTCTAAGGTGATCCTTCGTCTTGAAGCTCCTTCCACACTGGTCACAGCAGTAAGGTTTCTCCTCTGTGTGTACCGTGTGGTGTTGTTTAAGTTCTGCCTTCGTCTTGAAGGTCTTCCCACACTGGTCACAGCAGTAAGGTTTCTCTTCTGTGTGTACCACGTGGTGTCGTTCAAGATCTGCCTTTCTCTTGAAGCTAATGTCACACTGGTTACAGCAGTAAGGTCTCTCTCCTGTGTGTACCACGTGGTGACTTTTAAGATCCCCCTTCGTTTTGAAGGTCTTTTCACACTGGTCACAGCAGTAAGGTTTCTCTCCTGTGTGTACCACGTGGTGTTGTTTAAGGTGATGCTTTGTCTTGAAGCTCTTTCCACACTGGCCACAGCAGTAAGGTTTCTCTCCTGTGCCAATTACTGCTTGCTGTACAGCCGGCAGCTCTGGATATTGTGATTTGCTTGGTTCTGTGAATTCCTCACTTCCCGCAAACGTTTCAGGGGACTCTGGGTGTTCCTCCCGTTCTCCTAGGTAGTCTAGACCCAGGTCGGGTATGGACACTCCCAATCCCTCATCCGAGGGTGATTCCTCCTCTATGATGTGGGAATGATTGTGAGACATCATGTTAGCACTGGTTTGTTAGCCGATGGTGAGCTAGTTAGCTTCCGTCTGGCTTCGTGTCACGTAGCCTCGGGCTAGGTAGCCATCCAGTTAGCATTCAGTTCACTCCTGGCTTGTTGGCGGATGGCGAGCTAGTTAGCTTCCGTCTGGCTAGGGCCAGCTCATGGGTGTTAGCACTGGCTTGTTAGCCGATGTCGTGCTAGTTAGCTTCCGTCTGGCTAGGGCCAGCTCATGGGTGTTAGCACTGGCTTGTTAGCCGATGTCGTGCTAGTTAGCTTCCGTCTGGCTAGGGCCAGCTCATGGGTGTTAGCACTGGCTTGTTAGCCGATGTTGAGCTAGTTAGCTTGCAGTTCTGTGAACGGTCGTTTTGACTTCGCTTCACATCCAGTCTCCCCTCCTCACAAACAGTATCTTTGGGCTAGGAGCCATCCAGCTCGCCTTTCTGTGAACGGTCGTTTTGACTTCGCTTCACATCCAGTCTCCCCTCCTCACAAACAGTATCTTTGGGCTAGGAGCCATCCAGCTCGCCTTTCTGTGAACGGTCGTTTTGACTTCGCTTCACATCCAGTCTCCCCTCCTCACAAACAGTATCTTTGGGCTAGGAGCCATCCAGCTCGCCTTTCTGTGAACGGTCGTTTTGACTTCGCTTCACATCCAGTCTCCCCTCCTCACAAACAGTATCTTTGGGTAGTTGGCTCTCGTCTTGGGTAGGGCCAGTTCGCTTCCTGTGGGCAAAGCACGAAATTATGCTGCACTTGTAACTCCCCCCAGAGCTCTATAAACATTATGTTACCCTTTAGTTGTGAGTAAACGTTGCTTTAATCACCAAGATAGAGCTTTCTATTCATTTGTGATATCCCCGAGTACAGCCTTCCACTCGAGTCGCCAGTAGAGCTTTCTACTTGAATTTTTGCCAAATCTGTAATTTAATTTTACTCCAGAGGCTTTTGACAGTAGTCCTGTCTTCTTCGGCCGTTTAGCACCTATTTTGGTTAGTATAAATGCACATCGCCAGGGACGCCATGTTGAATGCCCACGCTAGGTCTTAGGTCAGATCGATAACTTCATAACTCATTGGTCTGCTCATCCCAATCCCATTATACAGCACACGTATTATCACTGTATGGCTTTACTTGATAATCCCATTATAGCTAGGGATAAAGCCACTTACACATATTATCACTGTATGGCTGTACTTGATAATCCCATGATACAGTACACGTATTATCACTATATGGCTTTACTTGATAATCCCATTATACAGTACACGTATTATCACTATATGGCATTACTTGATATATATTTCTCTCTTTAGGCCTGAGCTAGGGATAAAGCCACTTATTCTATTTTGCCTTAATGCATAATCATATGTCTCCTTCTTCTCCGTCTGGCTAAAGCCTTACTCAGGAGGTTTTTTACATCATAAATCAGGCACATTACTGGACCGCGTGGTTGACATATTTCTCCTTTTACTCCGTCTTCATTAATCAAAACGCAAAGGGTGAAGTTACAAGGCAAAACACATTTCATGCTTACCCGGTCGTCTGGTCAGAAGAAAGGATACAAAGGATATTTATAAAGAGGTATTTTTAATTAGAAAAAGCTAGTTACAAGAAGAGACTGAAGTGGAAAATTTCCAATTCAGTTTAAAATAAGCAGAAAACAGAACATCTCATCATGCACGGCTTGTGCCCAGTGTCAAGCACCATTCTTCTCATCTCTCAAAAAAGTCTGGCCCTTGAAAGGGCAACCGTCCCTTTTATATCCATATTGTACCATTTTTCCGATTGGTCTAAACACAGTGAAGTCACAGGGATGTCATTTTTTGTTTAGCAAACCAGAGTACAATACGTAATTCGTATGAGCTCCTCCTTCTTGGTACTAACGTTACTTCTCGTTACCTAGTGGTTTTAAGTAACAGAAAGTCCCTTATTCCTTCAGAACAGACAACTGCTTTGTCTGTGGGGATCACGTGACATGGTACCGGGCACGAAGCCATCCCCAGGATTTCTTATCAAGCTTCCTAAAAGATCTCCTCCAGAAAACAGTTTTTACCCATCATTCTTTTAGTATTATTATCTAAATTTAATTATAAGCATGCCATTTATGAAAACTTTTACTGTACACATTAAACATTTAATTGTTATATAGTTTTTTAAGATTTCCCTCTATAGATTCAGGACTCCCTGATTTTCAACCCGCAACCTTTAATCCCCTTCCCGTCTGAAAGGGTTAACATTTTACAGCTCTTTCTCCTCTGTCTCTGTCTCTCTCCTCTCCTGAGGCCCACATTCCGCAGGTTCACTCCCTTTTCACAGTTTTTCACAGACAACAGGCCCCTTCTATGGAGACATTAAAGGCTCAGTTCCATTTTTTATAAGTAGAGCCATCATAGAGCTATCTTTCCAGAGTTTAGTTTAAAGATTTATACTGGTCATATAGGAACGACTCAGGATGTCATTGTCCAAAAGTGTCACTTGTTCTGTGGCACTTCACACCCACTCTGCCATCCTGTGAGATCATTGTCCATCATCAATTGAATAATTGAATAATGAAGCATATGATTACATGTGAAAAATAGGTATATACGGCTATATTGGAACGACTCAGGATGTCATTGTCAAAAAGTGTCACTTGTTCTGTGGCACTTCACAGCCCCCCCCAAACTATTAGTGTTGTTGCGGGGCGCGCGTGTGACGGATACGTGGTGTCAACAGTGTCATCATAGACGCGGACAGTAAGGCGGTTGTTAGTATCGGTGTATTTCTCTACACCGAGCTGAAATGAAACGATTGCACATAAATTAGGTAAATAAATATTGTTAATATTTATTTACAACACATACATTTACTTATTTACAATTATACATACAGTAGTGACAACACACATATGAACTATTTACAATACAGGAAGGCACATACAACACTCATAACTATTTACAACCAGTGTCAGAGCGAGCGCACTCAAGTTGTTCAGAAATTCTGAGGGCTCAGAGTGCACACTGGACACTCTGACGAAAGAGTCGGTTTATCAGAGCGGAGCAGATTTTCAGAGTGAATTTATTAACTCACCTTAACTAGGGCTCTAGGAAATCCGTGTTTATCTTTTCCTGTTTTCGGATATGAATTTTCCTGTTTTTCAGATTTCTCTGTTTTTCATTTTCCCGTTTTCGGATTTCTCTGATTTTATATTTGTTTCCTTTGGATTTAACCAAAATTATGTTTTTAACTAACTTTAATAACAGTACATCTGCAACGTTCAGTGCCAGTTAGGTTATGAGGTTTCTTTTTTTCAATTCAGTTCAGTTCAATGCAGTTCAACTGCCAGTGCAGTGCAATAACTAAATAATAATTAAATAGTTAAATAATACAAGATAATAATTTGTTTAAAATAAATCAGAAAGAAACTGTAAAATGTAATTTATTTCAAGGGATGTCCTTTAAAGGTTCATGCTTCTCTCCATCTCTGGCTGACATCACCATTGTGATACATGATGGTTAGGCCTTTGTGTTTTCCTCAGTGAGGGATTCTCTTTTGTCGATCAGCAGTGTTTTGTACTTGCTGAAGCTTCTCTCTGTATAATTCTTTTTTAAGTTTAAATATCAACATTATCTGGCCATCCTCAGTAAATACTATCAAACTTTCTAAAAACCAGAGTTTGGACAGGCGTGCACGCACACACAGAAAGGGAGAATGGCTTATATGAACTATCCAGTTCATATATCAACTTATATCAACTATCCAGTTCGTTTTTATAGTGTAACGTTTGGTTACTTGAAGGAGAGAGAGAGAGAGAGAGAAAAAGAGAGAGAGAGAGATAGAGAGAGAGAGAGCGAGAGAGAGAGAGAGAGAGAGAGAGAGAGAGAGAGAGAGAGAGAGAGAGAGAGAGAGAGAGAGAGAGAGAGAGAGAGAGAGAGAGAGAGAGAGAGAGAGAGAGAGAGAGAGAGAGAGACTGAGACTTTTACGCGCGACGCTAGTCAGTCTCGGAATTGTCTCGGATTTGTCTCGGAATGGATTTGGTAGCTTTTTTCTGCGTCTCCGTAGACCATGCCGCACCACCGTGAAGTGGTGAAGATTGATATGAAAACCAATTTATGTATAATTTAGCTAGCTCGCCAACGTTACTTTGATTAAAGCCAACTTAAAAATATATATATATCTTTTTTTTAATAACTTTTTTTTTATTATTTTTTCAGGGGGGGCGGGGGGTCCCGTTGGCTGTCACTGTTTGATGTCACAAAGAAGGGTGGATCCGAAAGCTGTCTACAACATTTGTAACAGGTGATGGAAAAGTGTATTAGACATTTGTTAATGATGAATAGTCTTCACTTTAGATTAGGGCACGCAATAGCATCTGCAAATGATTTAAGGATATTTTATGAATGTTAAACATGAAACGACAAGTCTGGTAATTTCTTTGTGTGTATTCATAAAAGTCCACAAATAAACAAACTATTAGACATTTGTTAATGATGAATAGTTTTCACTTTAGATTAGGGCACACAATAACATCTGCAAATGATTTATAGATCTTTTAAGATTGTTTTACAAATCATTTGTTGAACATGAACAAATAAATGGAGGTACAGTATAGTAGTTTTTTCATATCAATTTTTCAAAGCATCTACAAATGTGTTACTACACATTAAACAACATTATTTAATGATGAACAAATCAAGTACAATGTTTATAATGAGTTATAAATAATGTATAACTAATTTGTAAATGTTATACAAATATAGTTATAAATGATTTAATAATAATTTACGAATTTATATGAATGGTTTGTTCATGATTAGTTCATTATCTACAAATACCTTATAAAGGTCTTATAAGTGAGTGTTATTATAAAGTGTTACCGGACTTTGTTGTTGAATGACTTCATTCTTCATATTCTGGCATTCTGACCGATGATAGTCACCAGCTAATCCTGTATTTCTAATCCTGAATTTCTATTTCATAAGCACCTTTCTCAACCATCTATGGTAAAGAAAAGAGAAGAAAAAAACGTCTTCTTGGCCTTTCAATTCTGATATGACCGACACCTCAGTCATGTGTCAGAAAAATGCGAGGGGGACACAAGAGACCGATGGTCTTTCACACCAGGGCAGTGACAGACACATAATGGCCGGAACACTGTCAATCTATTCATGGCCAAGTCTCCCTCTCTTGAGGGCAGGTCAGTGAATGCTTTTCCCTTTCCCTTCATGTCCTGCCTTGTCAGATTAACTCAAATCTGCAAGGCTGAGATTGAGGCTGATGGCTTTCACATATAATGTGTGTGTGTGTGTGTAAACTCATAGTTTTTATCTTTGGCAGCCTAGGGCATATGCACAAGTTGGTTGTGAGGGGCCTACAAATAGCCGGTCTCCCCAAAAGGAAGGCCAAGCAGTTAGCCAGGTACTGCTCAGTATCAGCTATTATAGGAAGCCGCTCAATTTGGAGGAGACGTTGTTACCTTTTCCCATGATTCTGCCGTCCATGCACCTTGTACCTGACTGTTCTTTCATAATTTTCTGACTGCACTCGCATTGTTTATGTCCTTTTATTTGTATGAGGCCTCCTTGTACTTATGTTCATGTGGACATAAATAAACATTTCAAATGTGTGTGTGTGTGTGTGTGTGTGTGTGTGTGTGTGTGTGTGTGTGTGTGTGTGTGTGTGTGTGTGTGTGTGTGTGTGTGTGTGTGTGTGTGTGTGTGTGTGTGTGTGTGTGTGTGTGTGTGTGTGACATGAGCACAGGTTGGCATCTCCATTGAGGGGTGTGGGTGTTGCAGTGGTGCTGTAGGCTACCACTCTTGATGAAGGTGGAGGTGATTGGTTTTGAATCGACCATGGAAAACAGCAATGATATACATGCATAGCCTTAAAGCCAAACTCACTGTTGGAGATAATACTTATATAATTGTATATAGTGTTCTATACAGTAGATACAGGTTTCTTTCATTCAAGATAGATTTTTGTATTGAATTCAGAAATCTTATTTGACATTTAAATACTGAGCTCTCAAAGTGACTTACTGCAGTGTGAATCCAAGTGAGGTAAAACCCTTGATTTGAAACCATTTCATAATAATACCTTTGATGTCCACATTCGCCATCAAAAGCACCATGTCCTTTTCTGTACAGCATTTTCCAAGTCCTTGAAAAGCATATCTTTATATTACTAATCAATCTCTGTAAGGGTTATGCTTATCAGAAATAACCTCAAGCCTGTTTTCACTCAAGTTGTCCTCATCAATTCCCAATAATAATACTACCGTTTCAAACGTGGGTTATAATGTTATCGATCTTGAGAAATGACCACACATACTCTCAGACGGCATAGCATTCTACTGTCCCCTTTCCTATCAAAGGGTGCATACTGCCACCCAGTGTTAAGGACTAAATATTGACATTGATGATTATGGCACATTGATACCGGCAGACATTTCCCCACTCTCTGTTACCGGACTGGTTAGTACACGCAAACGAACAACAGCCTGACACATTTACATTTTGCACCACATTAGTTTTACATGTTAGACATGCATCCACACACATACTGTAGGTTATTCTGAATTACACACCTCATTAACATGTTCCCTGCTGGCATACACACACTTCCCCCACTTAGGGCCCCATTAGGATTGTATTGTTTATTGCATATTTCTATTAAATCTGGTTTATTTATCTTCTTGTAGAAGGGTGGATTATCCCTACTTTATGAGAGTGGATATGAACTGTCCCCACCAGGTAGTGGGAGCACAGCAGATCTGGGTCCTGCTGAGTCCCCGACTGTAGTGTAGGGGTACTAGAATTGGGATTTAGCAGAGGGAGCGGATGGGGCCTAGGATTTACTAACCTAGGGGTTCTACGCTGGTCCTTCTTGCCCTCCAGGGCGACTGTAGTAATTCCCCAAACACCCACACTTCCCCTAATACGTCCCACACCCTCACCCCCGGTGGCAGTAATGGTAGATGATATAATTTCTCCCCAAAGCAGTATCTTTCCTTGTTGACTGGTGGAGACCTGTACAGAGCACCTGCCCCAATTACACATAGGCCGTGGATAAGAAGGGGTTAAACAATAATGCACATTAATAAAAAAAAAAGTTAAGCAATAATGTACATTAATTCACACGCACACAGTGGTCCCATTTATACGCCTCTCCTTTTACTGAAGGTTACATGTATCTGCATGAACAAGTCCCCGTAAGGGTTAATAGGCTTTTCATGTACAAATAACGAGGAGGTTGGCAGGACGCTCCGGGAGCCACACAGTGGGAAACAACTTATTTCTACAATGGTGCCATATGCACAGCACGATAACACAACACAACAAATGCAATAGAGTGGGCCCACACTAAAACAAAATACCTTATAAGGTTCGGCATTACCAAAATAATAAAGTTGGGGCGCCCTTAGTCACTGGTGCACGTGCAAGCTCAAAGTACCTTATCCTCTTCGCCCTTAGAGGGCATGCTATCGAAAAAGAGAATGTTCGCCGATAATGTTCCAGGGCGCTTGGAGCGCTAACAGTACCTGTTGTGAGTGTACCAACCGAGTGCTGGCCTGCTCCCGCAACGAAAGTCTGTGACGCGAGTTGGCCGTCGAACCGTCCCGTGGTTGTCACCTGTGATAGCAAGGGGGCTGGCTGGGCTGACGTTAGGTAGGCGAATCGCTGGACTGGCGGTCGGCTAGGAGAATGCTGGAGGCGGGTGCAGTCCGGAGACGTCTGCTGCGGTGTCTGCTCCGAGGGCTGGAAGGCGGTGGAGCGACGCGTGAGCTAACTGGGCTAGCAGGCCTATACTTGAAGCTAAGCTCTGGTCAGTGTGACCAAACTATTCTTCCGACTATACGTTCTAAACGCTGCTCGCGGCGGGTCAACTCGTCGCCGATACACCTGCTTGCTTCTGTGGAATTCGACGAAAGAGAAAGTCTCCTGGTCCGACTCCTCCTTCATACCAGCCTCTTCTTCACCTGTCTTTGCCAGCCCAACGTCGCACCAGCTCCCCCTGGGAGGCAGTCCAGCGCCATGTCCCACTACTGAATGTCCATATTAGAGTATGAAGAATCAAAACGGGTCATCAAGTTACACAGCGTTATCATAAAACAGTTAGAGCACAATGAATACAGTTAGACACATTGACGTTTTTTACTTAAACTTTTTAGTACTTACTGTAAGTACATTTCAATGTAGAAACTTTTTGACTTTTACTCAAGTGTGTTTTTAGCCAGATACTCGGACTTTTACTTGAGTAAGATTTTGAGACAGTACCCATACTTTAAATTAAGTATAATTTCTGGGTACTTTTTACACCCCTGCGTCTGACCTACCTAACCATGTTAGGAAATACTGAGAATAAATTCATAATTATTTATTTTTCAAAATAAAACACGGGTTACTGATGTCATTCTACTGTATACAGAATGGAGATATTATGGTTCCTGTATTTTTGAAGGAGACAATTCCATCTTCTGCCTATAGATGGTGCCAAAGCCTTTTCCAAGATTCATTGGCCTGCTTGGTAGGACATTCCTCACATGGCAGCGAAGATATCAAGTCAAGTCCAAGTCAAGTGTTCCTTCATTAATGCCCTTGGGGAAATACAGGTGTCATAGCAGCATGAGGGACGGGGAGGGGAGGTACAGGCAATACAAAAGATAATAATACAAATAATAATACAAATTTAAATAATATAAAATAATAATTATATATATATAATAGTAATGTAAACATATACATTATAATATACTATAAATTAATAATAATAATAATAATAATAATAATAATAATAATAATAATAATAATAATAATAATACTAATAATAATAATAATAATAATAATAATAATAATAATAATAATAATAATAATAATAATAATAATAATAATAATAATAATAATAATAATAATAATAATAATAATAATAATAATAATAATAATAATAATAATAATATCTTGGAAAAGGTGGGAGGCCAGACAAAGACTGTTTGTTTATCATGCTTTAAAGTATTCCTTGAATCTGTAGAACATTTTTGTTACTAACATTGATTGTTCAGAACTTTTTTCTTTCCTTGTATTGATCAGTGTTTTTGATGGGTGTAGCAACACACCACATTTTAAACTCATTATTTCCTTCCCTGCCTATATCTACCCCACACCCATGAGTACAATACCTTTATAAACTGGGCAGTAGATTTGGTAAGCAGTGTTCCTGGCTTCAAAAAGCACAGCAAATTGATTTATCAAAGCTAATTCTAATGGCATCACAAACTGTAATAATTCTGAACAGCTTGTTTAGGCTTGTCAACCTGATATGTAAATTTCCTCCAGCAACCTAAATAACATTTCAGAATGACACATCCATACAAAGACTGAGCTAAACCCATTTTCCATAATATCCCATTTAAGAAATGGCATTATGGATATAAAAAAAAGTTGGATTTTGTAAAGAAAAAAAAGGTGTAGCAGCATGCATCTCAAGTTTTGTTTTATTCATCACATATAAGGTACATGTACATTATAGTTAAATGCTTGGTTCTGTATGACCCTCCTGACATTGTGCTTGATAGAGTAAAAAGTAAAAGAATAAAGACCAAAGACTATATACAAAATATACAATACAAAACTAAAATGTACAAAATGCAAAAAACGAAATGCTAAATGCAAAGATTAGGTAGAAGAGGTAGTACACATCTGATGCATATCTGCATATCATGCATATCTGATGCCTGAACCAAATGACAGAAAATCGCCTTTGCCATGCCTTAGGTGTTATACTATATATAGCATGTTTGTTTTAAGATGACTGAGAATAAATCTAGCTGACAGCCATTGGACACATCAATCAGCGCAGACTGATTTTGGTTCAAAAAGCACTTTTCCTGTCTATACCAGAGACATACTATCTTCAAACAGGGACAACATATTGATAGATAGAAATATTAAACCTACAGCTTCATCATTATTGACAACAGCTCGCTACAACATCCACACTTTATCAATCCAGTCTACAAATGCACATGGAAAGAAACTACACAGAAAATGGAACCAATTATATGACAACAGAGGGCAGCATATAAAATATTCATACGTCCGCACATACATTGCCGAAAGGAATATACACATCTGTGTTATTTCTCAAACACCAAACACAATTTCAACATGCGTAACAAAATGCTGTGTTATTATTTCACATCCACCAATCTGTCATCAATGTAACCCTGTGGCCACAATTCAAATACGCAAGCATTAATATGGGGGCAAACAGTGCACCCCAATGCCTTCCCTTAGCACGCCACTGACACAGTCAAATAGTTGGTTTCAGATTTTAAACCTGGGAAAGAAGCGAAGATATCAAGTTTCAAGTTTCTTTAATAGTCACAGTTGTCATACAGAAATACAGAATACTTTTATACAAAATGCTTCTTTCTGTTACGCTCCAGAGACTGTGCTAGACAAAAAAGATAAGTATGAAATTTAATAAGTATAGCATGTAAAAAATAGAATGTAAAAAAAAGAAGTCACGTACGTAGACACAAGTGTTCAGTATGTACATATGTACAATGTTCAATGCAGAATAGAAGTAACTGAGTTACCATACAATATACTATGCAATATACTAATATACAATATACTATATAGTGCAAAGCAGAAATGGGATGAGGTACAATTTAGGTACAATTTACAGTAAGGTGTACTGAGGTATGGATTGTAGTGCAAATTCTTTGCCAATAAATATAAAGTGTGTCTAGGTGTTCTAAAGTGTGGAGAGTGGGTGCTGCAGTGTGTTGTTTGTTTAAAGTGAGTGTGTGCTTCTGGATGTGTGTGCTGTGAGTGCATTTGATGGTTGTTGCATAGTGTTTATTGTTCGTTGAGCAACCTGATGGCCTGGGGATAGAAGCTTCTTCTGAGTCTTTCTGTGCTTGCCATGTGTGTGCCATGCCATGCCATGCCATGCCATGCCATGCCATGCCATGCCACCTCTACGCTCTCATCTGAGTAAATATCGTTTTGCACATGTAAGAGTTAACGTGTTACCGGAGGGATACAGCAGGCAGGGGACCCGTGTTACCGGAGGGATACAGCAGGCAGGGGACCCATGTTACCAGAGGGATACAGCAGGCAGGGGACCGTGTTACCGGAGGAGATACAGCAGGCAGGGGACCGTGTTACCGGAGGGATACAGCAGGCAGGGGACCCGTGTTAACGGAGGAGATACAGCAGACAGGGGACCCGTGTTACCGGAGGGATACAGCAGGCAGGGGACCCGTGTTACCGGAGGAGATACAGCAGGCAGGGGACCCGTGTTACCGGAGGAGATACAGCAGGCAGGGGACCGTGTTACCGGAGGGATACAGCAGGCAGGGGACCCGTGTTACCGGAGGAGATACAGCAGGCAGGGGCCCCGTGTTACCGGAGGGATACAGCAGGCAGGGGACCCGTGTTACCGGAAGGATACAGCAGGCAGGGGACCTGTGTTACCAGAGGGATACAGCAGGCAGGGGACCCGTGTTACCGGAGGGATACAGCAGGCAGGGGACCCGTGTTACCGGAGGGATACAGCAGGCAGGGGACCCGTGTTACCGGAGGAGATACAGCAGGCAGGGGACCCGTGTTACCGGAGGGATACAGCAGGCAGGGGACCCGTGTTACCGGAGGGATACAGCAGGCAGGGGCCCCGTGTTACCGGAGGGATACAGCAGGCAGGGGACCCGTGTTACCGGAGGGATACAGCAGGCAGGGGACCCGTGTTACCGGAGGGATACAGCAGGCAGGGGACCCGTGTTACCGGAGGAGATACAGCAGGCAGGGGCCCCGTGTTACCGGAGGGATACAGCAGGCAGGGGACCTGTGTTACCCCGAGGGATACAGCAGGCAGGGGACCCGTGTTACCGGAGGGATACAGCAGGCAGGGGACCCGTGTCTCTTTTTCCAGTTGTCAGGCGGCACTATCATTGCAGTGCAAGAACATACTTTCAATTTACACAGATCACTGACCAGGGGTCTGTTAGAAAGTAATAATCCACAACCTTCGGAGAGGCACTCAGGGGTGAAATTGTGAAAGCGATTCACCTCTTCTCCCCACCCCCACCCACCTATCCTACTCCCACACCGAGCACGTTGTCGGTAGTACACTACTGTAATTATTAAGGAAGGAACTGTCATAACTGTCAATGCTATAAAAATCCAAATGAAAACGTTAAAATGTACCCCCTCAGTGATGACACAGGCCCCAATACCACTGATGTGAAATAAGTTCGGCACAGGCAGGCTTCAGCCTTCAAACATTTAGTGATATGTACATTTTATGACACCTACTCCATAGGGTTTATGGTGAGAGTCGTGTTTTCAGTCTTGTTTCCACATGGTGTCACTTCCAGGAGTTAGATGTTGGATCACAGAGCGTTATGAGTATATTTTCTCCATATTCATAACAAATAAATCATCTCCCCTAATGGAGGAGGTTGCTGCAACTCATGTGGCATTGGGCATCTTTTAGACAAATTAGGAATAAATACACGTCATCTGTGAGAAAGGCCAAATCGATTTATTATTTAGATGTAATTACCCGCTCCTATGCAAACCCTGCAAGGTTTTGGAAGGCAGTGAACTCTCATAAAAGTAAGACTACTGTTTCCCTTTCTAATGTGGGGACTGTCTGATTCGGTATATGGTGCATTTATATAGCGCTTTTATCCAAAGCGCTTTACTATTTGTTGCTCACATTTTATCCATTCACTCATATTCACACAACGGAGGCAATGGCGGATGGCGGAGGCAACCAATCTGCTCATCGGCAGCAGTTAGGGGTTAAGTTAAGTGTCTTGTTCAAGAACACTTCAACACGCGGCCCGGGAGGAGCGGGAATTTAACCGGGAACCTCCGGTTTATCAGACGACTGCTCTACCTCCCGAGCCACTGTCGCCCCCGCTCAGAGAGAGGTTTGCTTGGTATTCAACAAACATTTAGCCAATGGGTGTTTATTTGATAAGGCATACACACAGGGCCCCCCATTGTTAATGATGATTGTCTTTCCACTTCGAGCCATGTGCCTCAGTTTACCTTTCAGCTCTTTTCTACTACAGATGTATATGAAGCTTTACAAGCCTTTGATTCCAGGAGTTCAACTGGTGTGGGTCATTTGGATCTTTTTTCACTCTTTTTTTTTTAACTGGCTGCCCCATTTATCACAGAGCAATTAATGCATATATAAAATCTTTCTATCATAACAAGTATATTTCATAATATTTGGAAAGCAGCACATTTCCATTACGTAAAGGTGGTCATACATTACTTATATAATTAAAGACCAATTATCTTGCCTATAGAGTAAAACCCTGGAATATCTGGTTACGACCAACTAAAGGCATTTCTTTCTTGTCTATCTGTTTTAAAGGGGAACTATCTTATAAATGGCCTTTTTGAGTGTTTAGCATTGTTTCCTAGCTATGTGAACTTATATTAATATGATCTATGTCTCAAAATTCTCATATTGGCGCATTCGTCCAATTCTCCTCTCACAATATTCACCCTCACTGAACTGAGTCGTTTGAAAATGTGCCTATATGTGATGTCATATAGTCACTGCTGCATGTTAATGTTCAGGCGGACGACGCCGCTGCACAGTGGTTTAGGTGGCACCTGCACCTGCGTCCCAGGCTCAAAACAGCTCGAGATCTTGAGGTAGAAAAATGCTGTTTTTGAGGACTTGATTAGAAATACAAAACAATGAATACAAAAAATATATATATTACAGAGGTGTTCCATAGACTCACAGGAATTGTGTAAAAGTGCCCAAATAGTGAAAGAAATAGTAAAATAGTTCCCCTTTAAGTCCACATCAATCATGTTTCAGAGCCAATACTATACTATCTGCTTTGGACAGTAAGAATCACTGTGCTGCTCTTGTTGTGGATCATCTGCCCAAAGCATTTGATACAGTAGATCTTCGTTTCTTTTTGCAAATTGTAATATTGGCTTAGATGGAATGGCCTGTGATTGGTTTCAGAGTTCTATTTTTGAGAGACGTCAGTGTGTGAAGTCCGGGAGTGTCCAGTCTGAATTGTTGTTGGTAACAAAAAGTGTTCTGAAAAGTAAAATTCTAGGTCCAGTTCGTTTGACTATTTATATTAATAATATATTGTATCTTCACTGAGTGATTGTCAAGTTCATCTTCATGCTGATGATACTATTATGTATTGTATTGCTGATTCTGTTCAGGTAGCCATTGAGAACCTGCAGCTCTCCTTTTATGCTCTTCAGGATGCACTTATTCATCTTGAACTGGTATTTAGTGCTGGTAAAAGAAAAAAGTTCAAGCTGTTTACTAGAGCCAGAAATTTTGATTATGATAGTGTGTATTTATCCACTAGAAATGGATCAAAATGTTGAGAGTTGCTGAACATAAGTAGCCTACCTTGGTATCTGGCTTGATGAGAAGTTTACGTTTAAATACCATATAGATGATCTTGTCTGCAATGTCTTCTTCTATACAAATAAAGCCAGCTTCCCTATGTTTAGTAGAAAAAGGATTGAAAATCTAAGGAAATGAATAAATGGAAGATGATTAAACAGAAGGTTCTGTAGATACAGTACTGGATTTGAAATTTGAAAATTGAAATATTATTATAGAATATAGAATAGGAGGCTTATAAATTACCTTATTATAGCCAATTCACACATATATATTATCTTTCAAATGCCCAAGTTCAATTTGGATTTAGTATCACCAGGCCTGCATAAGAACAGATAATGAAATCTACTGTAATTTACTGTACCTTTTTATTTTCCTCACAGTGCAACCGTTTTGAAACAAATTTCAGATCAAATTGCGAGCGCCTTGCCCACTACACCACCTAGCCGCCATACTTGAATACGTTTGAAATAAAAATTGCTACTTTTATACAACAGTCTGAAAAATATTGATTTATGACCAGATGTCATTTCGGGACCAGTACCTCGGTGGAAGAGGTTAAATGCAGATGATCGGGGTTATCCATTGAATCCATAGATGACTCTGACCGACCTGACGACCCAACAGGAGTGCAATTTTAACCGGGCTCACGTGCGCACATGAGCCATTGTAGAGCGCAATGTCAGTGGAGGCTGCTGACCAAATTTTTAGGTGAAGCACAAATTATTATATTATATTATATATTAAATTATATTTTTTAAACATCCCCAACGCTGCAACACCCCCATTCCTCCCAGGTGTCAGGCTCCTCATTCGATTCCATTCATTTTGGGGACCATATTTAAATATCATACTTCTGAAGTATAAACAAACTATACTGCTGTGACGATTTCAATAAAACAGACCATTCTGAGTCAATGGTATGCAAAACTGTACATTGGAATATCTTAACATGTATTTACCACCTTCCTCTGCACGAGGCCACAGATGGGTTTTATGTAACACAAGGACAATGAATGAATGAATGAATGAATGAATGAATGAATGAATGAATGAATGAATGAATGAATGAATGAATGAATGAACGAACGAACAAATGAATGAATGAATGAATGAATGAATGAATGAATGAATGAATGAATGAATGAAAACAGATTTAACAGATTGCAGAATGGGTACAATACAGTACGGCTCAATACACACAATTGTTAAGGGGATGCAGACCAGAGAAAGACTTTTGTCTTGTTTACATCAGGGTCCCCCATTTTCAATTCATCATAACATGACATACAGATAGACAGTACTGCTACATCTATATATGACATACAGAGATATAGACAGTACTGCTACATCCAGACATTTATGACATACCTAGATCTACAAATATACATTACTGTTTAAGAGTACAACGCCTGTCATATAGACCTATAGCATTGGAAACTCTGATTAAGGAGAGGAGAGGAGAGGAGAGGGAGAGGAGAGGAGGAGGAGGAGAGAAGGAGGAGGAGGGGAGAGAAGAGAGGAGAGGGAGAGGAGAGAGGAGAGAGGAGAGGGAGAGGAGAGGAGAGGGAGAGGAGAGGAGAGGAGAGGAGAGGAGAGGAGAGGAGAGGAGAGGAGAGGAGAGGAGAGGAGAGGAGAGGAGAGGAGAGGAGAGGAGAGGAGAGGAGAGGAGAGGAGGAGAGGAGAGGAGAGGGGGAGGAGGAGGGGAGGAGAGAGAGGGAGGAGAGAGAGGAAGAGGAGGAGGAGGAGGACAAGGGAGGAGGAGGAGGAGGAAGAGGAGGAGGAGGAGGAGGAGGAGGAGGAGGAGGAGGAGGAGGAGGGAGGGGGCCACGGCGGACCAAAATAAATTGCTTGTTACCCACAGAAAGGCAGAACGCACACAGTAAAATACAGCCAATTAAATCATAATCAACACAGACCCGCCCCACACAGCTACTAAATATTAAAAAAAATAATTTCACTCACCATTAACGACGTTAATTCTTAGGAGGGAATAGTGTCCCTGTCGCTCCTTGTAAATGAAATCCATCCTTCGCTCTTTTCTGATGAAACGTTCAATGACCTCCTCTGCAGTTGCAAATCCAGCAATGCAACAAACAGCAGTCTTTTGTGATCTAATCGATCCTTCATTTGCGTGAGGATGCTGTCGAAATACACTAAACATTGTTCTGTTGATGCGTGACACACGTTCCATTTTCGGGACTCCGACTCCGACAGGTGGTCACTCAGACAGTCACCCAAGCGATTCACCCAAATAAAGTTTTCATTCATTCATTCATTTGCTGTCTCGTTATAACACAAACAGCTCACCATGAACCATGACCAGCTTAATTACGTTAGTTAGCATCCAAGCTAGCGTGATAACGTTAGTAGTTATTAGCATCCAAGCTAGAAACTGCTAGGCTGCCTGCTTACAGTACCTGCAATAATGTTGTCATCCTCCTGGACAGATAGACTTGTTAAATCATAATATCCACAGGTGTGTAAATGTCCCGCTGGCGAAAAATAAGTTGCTATTAAAGTGCTAAATGTTAGATACACTAATATAGAGGTTTCGAACGTGGCTGCTTTGTTAATAAAATGTTCAATCAATCAATCAATCCCGCGAGGGGAGAAACAGCCATGTAGCTACAGAGCTGCAGAGTAGGAGCCATACTCTGATTGGATGTCAAGGCTGTCAATCATTCAATCCCCCATTCAATGGCAAGAGTTTAAATGCATGGACCGTGCTTAGATGACGTTAATAGCCTATTTTGATTGGCTATTATTTATTATTTATTTAATCCTGGGTCAACCTGTGCATTTATTCTGCACGAATATTTACTGCAGTCATTACTGCAGTGCAGGCCTGCTCAGAGCTGTCAATTTTGGCCATTTTTGAAGAAAAAAAAATTCACTGGCATTTTTTTTTTAATCTTTTTCCCCCTCCATTTTCCTCCGATTTTCTCCCATCCCAATGTTAGTCGTTATGCCAATTCCCTCCCCTTCCTGGTCGCTGCGCACTTACCCCCCACAGTCGGTCTGGGAGAGTGGAGGCTATCACGTGCTTCCTCCGACACACGTCCAGCCAATCAACCGCTTCTTTTCACCTGGCAGCGTGGATTCTCATTGAGAGGGCGTAGCGTGTGGAAGGATCACACTATCCCACTCAAGTCCTATCCGCGCTTAGCAGGCGCCCCGACCGAACTGTAGGAGTCGCTGTTTACAACGACCCGGACCCACCCTGCCAGCTTCTCCCACCCTCTAATACTGCCAATTGTATTAGTGTGAACGGCCAGCCAAGCTGGTGACAACCCCGGAGCTGTGAGCTGGATTCGAACAGGCGAATCTAGCCGCTCCGGGGTTTGGTGACGAACGCAATCTCCGTTACGCCACCTGACCGCCCATTTAGGAAAACATTTCTAATAAAAAAAAAAAAAAAAAAAAAAAAAATAATAATAATAATAATAATAATAATAATAATAATAATAATAATAATAATAATAATAAAAAAAAATAATATATATATATGTAAATTAATAATAATTATGAATTATGAGTGAATTTGTGTTTCACATGTCATAGAGAAACCTCCACTGGAGCGCATAGTTGGCCTGCTGAAAAGTCGGTGGCTGGCACGGGCCAAACGCAGAGTTACAGAGGTTGGAACACACAGAAGTAAACGTTTTGTGTACTTACATTTCTGTTTACTTGTTGCCAGATGCCTGTTTTTTGGTTCCAGCTGAGAGGTAGGGGCTGGAACACATAATGGTTCCATAGCCTGAAGTCTTATCTTCAGTACAGATCCAAGGTCTATAACAATCCCACGGAAAATGTGTATGTTTTTGTAATCCTTGTATCGGTAATAATTCGTCCAAAATGGCCAACAACTCATTAATTTAGACAAGCGAGTGAGGAATTCTCAAAACAAACAACTTCTTCGTCTTCTTCTGTCCCTTTACCTTAGGGATCAGCCCTTGCGTAAGATACCATTAGCTCCAGAATTTCATTGGCTGCAAAAGCGGTCAATCATTTTCACCGTCAGAGGTTGTTGGTTGTTCAGCCTTAACCCGAGATTGGAAGCACGTAATAGGTTGAGTAGGGTGTCAATCGAACAGCGGCTATTTTAGCTTTCCAATGATGTGTAGGTTGATCGGCAAAAATACAGTGCTAGGCCAACAGACAGGGCAAAGTGTTGAGGAACGTATTAACATTTTAATCTCAGAATGTCATTCAGTGGATTTTTGCTATATTTTGGCTTATACTGATGATGTATTTAAGTTTTCTTGACGATTTACAGACAACGAGAGAAGTTAGGCTAAAGATTTGGCTAGTTTTGACATCAAATTGAGAAAATATTGAATTTACAATATTGAAATTGACATTCTTGATATTTAAGCATGTTGATTGCTATTTGCACATGTCAGTTTCATTAATGATCTGAATGGCGTGTGTTGAGGTGTTTTGGTAACACTTTATAATAACACCATCTAACGAGGGGAGAAAATCTCAGGTTTTGAAACTGTGTAAGACAACCTGTATTACCTGTATTGCTTACCCTTTTACGTTTTCTCTGATTGCTTTTATTTAGTGCTGTCAATCGATTAAAATGAAGACCGTCAAAGTTAACGCGGTATTAACGCAAGTTAACTATGGACAATCATGCGATTAATCGAGTTAAATGTTTTATTATGTCTATTTTATGCTCATTGTATGTTTATTTTACTGCTGTGAAGCACTTTGGGCGGCAATTCTTGTATGTGTGTATTGTATGTGTATGTGTATTTATTATTATTAAACATATTATTCTTGCAAGGAATATAGAGAAGCTGCCATATATGGCTGGGCAACCAGTAATGTAACATAGATGGAATGAGCAAGGTAATGTACAGTAATGTAATTTGAATGACAGACACTATGTTTCTTATAAACCTTTTCCATATGGGTTGTATGGTGTGGTTTATTTTGTAGAAAGGAAAAAAGGCCAACATGGCCAAGGGGGCCTAGCAGAGGCAAACCTAATTGGACCAAAGCAAAACCATCAGAACCAGGAGCAAGGAGCGAGATGTGCTAGTGGCTCACACTGACCCTTTGTGCCATTATTTCCAGACAGGTACATCTAAGACATGCTGTCAGGTTGGATAACAAGTCTCTTATGAATCATACTCTTGAAAGAAGGAAAGGAAAAATACTTTTAGAAAATACTGTGGCCACAAAAAAAACATGTAGGCCTAAATAATACCTTAGAGGCCATGTTCTGAAATGTTTAATTTCATATTCATCCACAATGTTGTGGAAGAGTAGAGTCAAGATAGTTTCTCAACACTCATCCATAACAATAACCAGCTCATCCTAAGCCAAAACCAAAAATAATGTAAAGTTAATGGGGCCACTGTCAAAAGCACTGTCGAAAACATACTTCTTTGCTTTGGGTGCATTGTGGAGTAGGTATTGTAATTTATTTCAGGACTTGTACATACTAGCTAGAACTGTGGGTATGAATACCTGCATGGATTGTGTTGAGAAAGGACTCTACCTAATTGACAACATAATTGGTAAGTAGGGAATAGGCCAGGTCCAGAATTATGAATTTAAAGTAATATATTTAGATGTAAATAAATTTATATTTTGCCACTCTTTATTGCCAACTGATATAACACACTAGTTATTTGACCTATACCCAGTTCAGGAATTATTTAACATTTGCTGTTCCTGGCTGTTGTAAACACTGGTGTCTGGTAGGATACATTTTCAAGATGGAAAGCAAGTCCATATACGGAAGCGTATTGCTGCCACACCAGAAACAGAAAAAAATATCCGTATCACGTTATAACACACAAGATTGTGCGCACATTAGGCCTACATATATATTCTCCTAGAATACATATTTATGGACCACCAGCCCTGATTCCAAACTCTAAGCATAACCCACTTCGAAAGAGGGCCAAAGCAGAACCACTTCGAAGCAGAGAATATATATGTAATGTAACGTAACGGACATTAACTATCCCAGAGCCAGATTCATTCTTCCGTCTGTACAGCCCCATGCATTTTAACACCCTTCTAGTGTACGCATACTCATCACAATATCATCCACCGTGCTCAATAATAGCATAATCTCGCCATGTCTCAACCCAAGCATGAAGTAGAATTTAATCAAATCATGTACACAAGCCATAATTCCTAAATGTTCCGGTCTCGCAGACAGCGCACATCGTACCCTTTTTTGCTGCCTCTTAGCGGCGTGGAGAGGGTTCTGGTTTGACGCCCACGTTACATGAGCTCCTCATCGGGAGCTCTGTTGCCTGGGACCGTATCCGAATCTGCTGTTCAATCCCCCGGATCTCTGGACAAACGGATACTCTCTGTTGTCGTATTCGAGCTTTAGAGAATAATCATTCGGGACAAGGAGATTACGTGAACTTGTTTATTGCACAGTGAGCAACATGAGTGTGACTCTATCCAGGGCTAGCAGCCAACTGATCATCAGGACCCCATGTGCAGGTATTCATACAGAAAGGTGCGCCTAGCGCGCCTGTCGTAAATGACATATTCAAGGCATGAATATTACATCCTCCTTCTTTTAAAGAGAGCTTTATGAGCTATGAACAGAAACTGAAATAAAGATTATGCATTACTCTGTAAGACATTCTTTGTAAACATTAACCCATTTAATCCCAAATTTTTTCTTGCAATGTAAGTGCTTGCATTTTGTTTCTTAGACCTCCCTAACAGATGATCTGTATTTATTTTTTAATTTTATGATGGTTAAGTTGGTGAAAATGTTAGTTTTATGCTTGGTCACAATAGTGACCATTGGGATCTAACATAGTCAAAATTTGCGATTTTGCAGATTTTGACTATGTATTGTTATATATTTTGCGTTAGACTGGACCGATTTGCACTACACTTGGTGGAAGTGTGTAGCATGGTCCATTGTAGAACCTGTGAAATTTTAGTGTGCATGCGACTTACAGGGCGGGTCCACGGGCCATCCAAACACAGCTGTCCATTGACCTCCATTCACCTCCATTAATTTTTTAGAACAGCATTACACAAAAACTATTGAACTAATTTTTACAAAACTTGGTGGATGCATGTGGCATGGGCCAACTTAGAATCCCTCATAATTAGGAGTGAATCCGACCCACAGGGCAGGTCCACACCCCGCCTGAACATTTCTGTGTGGGGGGGGGGGGGGGGGGGGGGGGGGGGGTTAGTCCAGGTTCTGTGGTGGCAGGTAAGAGAGGGGGGGGGAGCTGGGTGTGTGTGTCAATTTGGGGGGGGGGGTAGTCCAGGTTCTGTGGAGGCAGGTAAGAGAGGGGGGGGGGAGCTGGGTGTGTGTGTGCGGGGGGGGGGGGTAGTCCAGGTTATGTGGAGGCAGGTAAGAGAGGGGGGGGAGCTGGGTGTGTGTGGGGGGGGGGTTAGTCCAGGTTCTGTGGAGGCAGGTAAGAGAGGGGGGGGCTGTGTGTGTGTGTGGGGGGGGGGTTAGTCCAGGTTATGTGGAGGCAGGTAAGAGAGGGGGGAGCTGGGTGTGTGTGTGTGGGGGGGGGGGGTTAGTCCAGGTTCTGTGGAGGCAGGTAAGAGAGGGGGGGGGGCTGGGTGTGTATGTGTGTGTGTGTGGGGGGGGGTTAGTCCAGGTTCTGTGGAGGCAGGTAAGAGAGTGGGGGGGGAGCTGGGTGTGTGTGTGGGGGGGGGGGGGGGGCTGGGAGAGAGTTCAGCTTCCTGACAGCCTGGTGTATGAAGCTGTCTCTTAGTCTGCTGGTCCTGCAGCTCGGAGGCTCGTCATTCTCCTCCCGGAGGGCAGCAGAGTGAAGAAGCTTTGTGAGGGTGGTCGTTATGTAGTCTGGGTGGTCATTATGTAGTCTGGGTGGTCATCATGTAGTCTGGGTGGTCATTATGTGGTCTGGGTGGTCATTATGTGGTCTGGGTGGTCATTATGTGTAGTCTGGGTGGTCATTATGTGGTCTGGGTGGTCATTATGTGTAGTCTGGGTGGTCATTATGTGGTCTGGGTAGTCATTATGTGTAGTCTGGGTTGTCATTATGTAGTCTGGCTGGGTGGTCATTATGAGGTCTGGGTGGTCATTATGTGGTCTGGGTGGTCATTATGTGTAGTCTGGGTGGTCATTATGTGTAGTCTGGGTGGTCATTATGTGTAGTCTGGGTGGTCATTATGTGGTCTGGGTGGTCATTATGTGTAGTCTGGGTGGTCATTATGTGGTCTGGGTGGTCATTATGTGGAGTCTGGGTGGTCATCATGTAGTCTGGGTGGTCATCATGTAGTCTGGGTGGTCATTATGTAGTCTGGGTGGTCATTATGTGGTCTGGGTGGTCATTATGTGTAGTCTGGGTGGTCATTATGTGTAGTCTGGGTGGTCATATGTGTAGTCTGGGTGGTCATTATGTGGTCTGGGTGGTCATTATGTAATCTGGGTGGTCATTATGTGTAGTCTGGGTGGTCATTATGTGGTCTGGGTGGTCATTATGTAGTCTGGGTGGTCATCATGTGTAGTCTGGGTGGTCATTATGTAGTCTGGGTGGTCATTATGTAGTCTGGGTGGTCATTATGTAGTCTGGGTGGTCATTATGTGTAGTCTGGATGGGTGGTCATTATGTAGTATGGGTGGTTGTTACAAAGGGTCAGATTAAACCGAATATATATATCTACTGATTGATATATATTGCATAATATTTGTATATCGTTTGATATCCCTTGTGTATTCTTTGTACATATACACGGAATATCCCTTTAACCTAGTACAGACCATAATATTTCGTTCTCTTATTGGATAGCGTTCCACCAGCGCCATTGCCATACCCCCAGAGTCGAGTTCAAAGCCACCGTCAAGGCTTGTCTCAACATGCCCGGTTCTGCCCAAGACTACGAGACAGGAATAAGGCTGGTACTAGTTTATTCGCCTAACATATAAATATGGCGCAGGTGAATACAGAAGTAGTTCGAGTTCGGGTTACCCAGGTGAAGCCTCGCCCACGATACGACGTGCGGTGAAGTGGGCCCGTTTTGCCCCAAAATAGAGTCTTGTCTTATCCTAATACGTTTGTTCAACGTATCGTTCGCTCCTTACTAGTAAAGCCTTCATCACGAGTCAACGACCAAGTGAAGTGAGCAACCGTGCGTCTAAATAGAGCACTTATAGCCGCGTGCGAATAGGATAGTAAAGTGTCAGAGCTTAGTTGAATAACGTCAAGTTCAACCTAGTTAATGTGAAGTACCACGCACCGGAGAATCTACACCGGTGAATGCAGAGCCCCTTTCCGGCTGGATTATTATTATTATATTGCTTTGGACCAGGCTGTTGGAGCGGATAAGAATCGTCTACACCCACTACTGTGGGATTTACCCGTGACGTGAGGAATATCATTCGAGCCCGTCTCAAGGAGAGGCTGGTCGGCTTTCACCTGTGCTGCACGCATACTGGGATTACAGCTGCTGCTTTCGTCTGCCGATCAGGGAGTAATATACCGCCTCCCATAGCAGGAGCTTATTGAGTCCCCGCTGATCCAGACTTTGCATTCGAACATTTCCTCCCCCTGCTGGCTTACAACCGGTGGGAACCCCCTACCAGTATATCCCGCTGCCTCCCCAGAGTACCATAGATATAATTCCGAATAATCAGGTTGTATTATTATCTCCTGCGTAATATGAGAATGGACATTCGTTATTGATTTGCCTACGCACATTCCTTTGCCTTATAAGCGCATTCAAAGTGAAGTAAAGAAAGTATATTATGTACCTTTTGCTGCAATAAATACTTAAACCCAGATTTGTGTGGAAACCGTATCATTGTGGAAGTGTTCTCATCATATACTCATGTACTGTATGGCCAGTAGTAATGTACATAAGACGGTAGTGGTTTAATGATACCATACTTATTAATACAGTCAGGGAATTGTACCCCTCAGTTAAAATTGGTCCTTCGAGCCCCGGATAAGAATTAGCGTAATATTAATATAATATTAATATTAACATGGCCGATGATGAACACTCCACAAACGGTTCTCCTAAGCTAGATCGCCCGGAGCGCAGACGGCAGCCACCTCTTCACCTAGAGGACTACGTTGTCAGTCCAATACCTAGCTTTAAAAGGAAGTTAAATACGGATAAAGTAACTAAAGCGGATAGTAAAATTATGTCCAACCCTACCGACCAGGCTACCCCGCCAGTAGAGACCCTAGTGGGTTCTAACGTAACTGACCAAGCTCACGGGGGGGACCAGGAGGGACATGACATGACTTTACCCCCAGACAACGCCAACGGGACAGTCCCCGGAGAGCTCCAGGATAAAGAAAGCGCTCCAGGGATGGAACCCGACCCACTACCAGAAGAGAAGCGCGCCCAGGAGACGGACCTCGAGGCGTGCCCAGAGAACAGATCTCCAACGAGCACTGCCGGGAGCCGATCACCTCCGCCTGTGTCTTCCCCCAGCGAAGCGGACAAGATGCTGGCGCAGGCACTCATCGCCACCCTGGCAGCCTCCACAGAACGCGATCGACTTCAAGCGCAACAGACGCGCGAGCGCGAACATTCTGCAACCGAGCGAGAGCGCTTCCAGGCGCAACAAAGGAGTGAAGACGACCGCATAAGACTGGAGACCAGACGCCTTCAGACGGAAGAGAACATTGAAAGAAGCCGCGCCGATGCACAGCACGCCGCCGCCAATGCACAGCGCGACGTCGCAAATGCACAGCTCCACGCCGCCCATGCCAGCGCCAATGCCCAGCGCGACGCCGTCAGCGCACAGCGCGACGCCGCCCAGGCCAGCGCCAATGCACAGCGCGACGCCGCCAATGCCCAGCGCGAAGCAGCGCGCGACGCAGCCCATGCCCAGCGCGAGGCAGAGCGCGACCGGCTGCAGGCGCAGCTGATGGACAAATTGGTTGCCATGGCGACACCCCCTCTCTCCGCACGGAGCTCCCGGAGATCGTCAAGACAAGGGTCTAGGACGCATTCCCCTACCCGACCAAGCGACCCGGGACCCCGCCAACAGGAGGATCCTGTCCACGTCTCCGAACCCCCTCCCCGGCCGGTCCATACGAGACCCAGCAACCGGGAAGAACCGGACCACGCCGAGAGACTGAACAGAAGACTCCAGGTCCTAGCAGAGGAAGAGGAAGAGGAAGAGGAGGAATGTCAAGCCGACCAGCAGCAACGTACTCTGGACCAGGAGGCCCAGTACAGCCCCGACCAGCAGCAACGTACTCTGGACCAGGAGGTCCAGTACAGCCCAGACGTCAGTCCCGAGGCCCTGCGCTACAAACCCCCGACTCAACTCACGGGTGAGTTTGACGCACCGCCAGCCCCGAGGAACAGCACCTGGGTACCCGACCTTCGGTACCCACCAAGTACCAGCCCAAGACGACACGCACGGGGAGACTCGCCCAGGAGGCCTCTCCCCCAACGCTCACCGATGTGCCAGTCATCCATGGCATCGTACCTTGGCACACCGACGTTCCCGGACTTCACACACGAGAACAGAGCACAGTACACAGAGCTACGAATGTGCTTAGAGACTATGCTGTCCGACGTACCAGATGAACCGTACAAGTATGCTATCCTACTCAAGCACCTGAAGGTGCCCAGAGCGCACAATATAGCGCTGGCATATTCCAGCTCTACTACCCCATACACCGCGGCTCTAGTAGCCCTCGACCAACGTTATGGACGCATATGGGACTATGTGATACAGGAGATAAGAGACATTGACCGTCTCCCCCCAGCCAGAGACAACAGAGCATTAGATGACCTCTCTATCAAGGTACAGTCCCTGGTAGGGATGCTGGGGTCCCAAAAGGAAAAGGGGATCTATGAACTGTACACTAACTCTAATGTAGAGAGGATATTAGAGAAGCTCCCTCCCGCCCGACAAGAGCGCTTCAGGCGGCAGAGAGACCACCGCGACCCCAACGGCCCAGAGGCATCCCTCCTAGACCTATCTGAGTTCCTCGCCAGGGAGGTCAGTAGCCTACGACTCGACACGTTCGTATGGAGTGGACCAAGCCCAAGACCAGGACCTCGGGGATCAACAGATAACCGCCGGTTGGTGACCGTTATGCACCAAGCCGAATCAGTACCGCAGCACAAGAACCACAACACCCCCTCGACGAAAGAGGATGTGCTCCTCAAAGTGGTCAGAGTGCTCCTGAGCTACGAGGACAAGGTCCTGGACACTTACGCCGTCCTGGACGATGGGTCTGAAAAGACTCTCCTCCTCGCTTCCGCAGCAGCCCAGTTGGGCCTGCGGGGTGTCAAAGATACCATGACCATACGCACCATCAGAAGGGACCAGAAGACCATAAAAGGTGAAAAGGTCTCCTTCAAGATGGCAGCGGTGGACCAGCCCGAGAAGCAGTATAGTATAACCAACGTCTTCACCAGCCACGACATAGGCTTGTCTCAGTACACCTACCCCATCCCACAGCTGATGGCTAAGTATGTGCACCTACGTCAACTACCTATACCGCTTATCGACGGCGCCACACCGACCCTGCTCATCGGCTCCGACCACGCGGACCTCATTCTCCCAATTGAGGCGGCCCACATCGGACCCAAAGGATGCCCAGTCGCGGTTCAGACCCGACTGGGATGGCCGCTCCAGGGCCCCCTCTACGGACTTGACAGTCAACCCACGTCTACACGCTGCCTACACACAAAGGCGAGCGACACCGGCCACTCCCTCGTACAGCCCGTTGAGAGGCTATTGACATTAAGCGAGAGGCCTGTGAGAGAACCGTGGGCACCAGAGGGAGTTCGGAACTCCACCCCCCTCAGCTGCGCTCCAGACGTAGCTGACCTCGAACCCAGCACCCCAAGCGACTCCTTGACGGGGCGGCCGGCACCGGCCCCTCCTCAGACGGGGTACAGAGCAAACAAGAGAAACAGACGGAGGAGGAGGAGGCACAGCCAAGCACAGATCAAAGCAGTCTCAGGCCCGCTTCCTCCTAAGCCCCCCTTCATCCCGTCCAGTCGTCATGACCATAGACCAGTCACTACCCAGAGCTGCGTGGCCGGCCGGCCGCGTAAGCAAAGTGACCACTGGTGCCGACGGAAAGGTCAGAGCGACAGAATTGCTCGTCCAAGGGCGGACCTACAACCGACCCGTGGCGAGGCTGATAGAGTCGCCAAGGCTCCACGACTCGCTTAATGACGACCATGACCCCCTGACTTTGTGAACTGCCTACCCTCACAACGGACATTGAGTAGTGGACAGTGCGGTTAATCTGTCTCTGCTTATCTAATTAGGTGGGACTAATTAGGAGGCGGCTGTTACAAAGGGTCAGATTAAACCGAATATATATATCTACTGATTGATATATATTGCATAATATTTGTATATCGTTTGATATCCCTTGTGTATTCTTTGTACATATACACGGAATATCCCTTTAACCTAGTACAGACCATAATATTTCGTTCTCTTATTGGATAGCGTTCCACCAGCGCCATTGCCATACCCCCAGAGTCGAGTTCAAAGCCACCGTCAAGGCTTGTCTCAACATGCCCGGTTCTGCCCAAGACTACGAGACAGGAATAAGGCTGGTACTAGTTTATTCGCCTAACATATAAATATGGCGCAGGTGAATACAGAAGTAGTTCGAGTTCGGGTTACCCAGGTGAAGCCTCGCCCACGATACGACGTGCGGTGAAGTGGGCCCGTTTTGCCCCAAAATAGAGTCTTGTCTTATCCTAATACGTTTGTTCAACGTATCGTTCGCTCCTTACTAGTAAAGCCTTCATCACGAGTCAACGACCAAGTGAAGTGAGCAACCGTGCGTCTAAATAGAGCACTTATAGCCGCGTGCGAATAGGATAGTAAAGTGTCAGAGCTTAGTTGAATAACGTCAAGTTCAACCTAGTTAATGTGAAGTACCACGCACCGGAGAATCTACACCGGTGAATGCAGAGCCCCTTTCCGGCTGGATTATTATTATTATATTGCTTTGGACCAGGCTGTTGGAGCGGATAAGAATCGTCTACACCAGCGGTTCTCAACAGGGGTTCCCCGGCACACAGGGGTTCCGCGGAGAGCTGCCAGGGGTTCCGCGAGATGCCTGGCAATGTTCTTTAAAAATATAGAATGACAACAGTCTTATTTTGAAAATCCTATAGCGGGTCTCATTTCTGCCCACGCGCAGCTCCAGCTAAATAACTAGGCTCCGAAAGCTAGCAACATTTAGGTCATTATGATACTACTCCGTGGTGTCGTGACTCATATCCGCTCTACAGCACACAGCCAATAAGGATGCATCTCAACACAGCAGCAGGCTGAGCAGTGAGCTTAGCGTCTCTCAGCTCAGCAGTAGTAGCGTACTCTGGATCTGGAACGCGGACATTGAAACACAGCAAGGATAGTGTTTTTGCGACCCAAAACAAATCCCTGCTGTTTTATTCCGCAACGGGTCAAATGCATATAACATGCTTTGCAATCCTTGCCATTCCTTTGTGGCCACGTTGTGTTTAAGACCGGAATTAATGTCCCTTTAGCATAAGCTAACAACAAGCCCTGTTCAGAGCGACAGAGAACAGCAGGGTGGGGACTTGGAAGGAGGACTGGGAAGGAGGGGGGGGGCATTCTCCCTCTATGTGTGTGCGTTTGAAAAGATATGATGAAGTCAGACTACTATATTATATTGATAGTAAATGTACTGAGGGTGGACAGACAGATTATGTTGATATTTAAACATAAAATATACAATACATAATAAATGTATCCATGATCATCATGCAACATAAAACAATTGCAGGAACGGTTTGGGAGAGGAAGGTGTTTTAGGTTGCGTGTTCCAAAAAATGTACTTAAAGTTTAAAGCTCAATATATCAAAACGTGGCACTTTATAGTGAACAGGCACTTTATAGTGAATCCAAATTATTTTTTGGATTACAGAAAATTATCCCTAAAGTGCTATCTGATGCAGCTGCACTGTTTTCCATGAAAATACCATATTTGGATAAGTTTGACCATTTCTAAAAATCTGAAAATCATTAAGTCACTCTGGATAAAAAAATACTTTACAGACAACATTGAGACAAAGCTTCCTGACACATCTCCATCCAAACTCTTGGAAGAACTCATTGAAATCTCATCTGATACCACCTGGAGAGCTAGTTTCAGAGTGTGGTGCTGAGTACCAAGTATCTCATGATGGTGCAGTTAAGGTGTTGATACCATTCAGCCCCACATATCTGTGTGAAGCTGGCTTTTCATCCATGACAGCTCTGAAAACAAAATATAGGGCCAAGTTGAGCCTTGATGATGACATGCGTGTTGCCTTGTCAAAGATCTCCCCACGTATTGACCGTATTATTAGCCAGCAGCAGCGGACCTCGCATTGAGCTAGAAATGTCCACTGAGTGAACGAGTGCTTATTTTCTGTATTTATTTATATTTTTTGAGAAATGGTAACTTGGTGATCCTTTTCTGTATTTAAAAAAAATACATGATTTTCTGTTTTTGAGAAATTGTCAAACTTATCCAAATATGCTATTTTTATGGAGAACAGTGCAGCTGCAACAGATAGCACTTTAGTGATCCTTTTCTGTATTAAAAAAAAAATACATGATTTTCAGTTTTTTCTTAAATAAACATTATTTTGAAAGCAAGCACTTTTGTCATCAGATTCAGACAACTTTATTGATCCCGCGTGGGGCAATTCATATTTGGAGATTCACCAACAAGCAACAAAGACAAACAAACAACAAAACATCTCAACGACAGCACGGCAAATAAAGAATCATTGTATCATCATTGTAGCAAAAAAGACAGGACCGAAAAAGTCTTTATCGTATGTAGGGGTGCCCTGGAATATTTTATTGAACACAGGGGTGCCTTGGCAGCAGAAAGGTTGAGAACCCCTGGTCTACACCCACTACTGTGGGATTTACCCGTGACGTGAGGAACATCATTCGAGCCCGTCTCAAGGAGAGGCTGGCCGGCTTTCACCTGTGCTGCACACATACTGGGATTACAGCTGCTGCTTTCGCCTGCCGATCAGGGAGTAATATACCGCCTCCCATAGCAGGAGCTTATTGAGTCCCCGCTGATCCAGACTTTGCATTCGAACATTTCCTCCCCCTGCTGGCTTACAACCGGTGGGAACCCCCTACCAGTATATCCCGCTGCCTCCCCAGAGTACCATAGATATAATTCCGAATAATCAGGTTGTATTATTATCTCCTGCGTAATATGAGAATGGACATTCGTTATTGATTTGCCTACGCACATTCCTTTGCCTTATAAGCGCATTCAAAGTGAAGTAAAGAAAGTATATTATGTACCTTTTGCTGCAATAAATACTTAAACCCAGATTTGTGTGGAAACCGTATCATTGTGGAAGTGTTCTCATCATATACTCGTGTACTGTATGGCCAGTAGTAATGTACATAAGACGGTAGTGGTTTAATGATACCATACTTATTAATACAGTCAGGGAATTGTACCCCTCAGTTACAATTGGTCATTATGTGTAGTCTGGGTGGTCATTATGTGTAGTCTGGGTGGTCATTATGTGGTCTGGGTGGTCATTATGTGTAGTCTGGGTGGTCATTATGTGGTCTGGGTGGTCATTATGTGTAGTCTGGGTGGTCATCATGTGTAGTCTGGGTGGTCATCAAAAAACATGGATGAATAAGAGAAATTGTCAAAATCGCCCATTTCTGACTATGTTTTATCCCAATGGTCACTTTTGTGACCATGGTTACATTTCCACCTCTTGAGGTTAAAATATGCATGCAAGCATATCATTGTTATTACATATCAGTAGAAGACCCTTTAATTAGTATATACACAACATACTATAGTTTAATCTGTAAAGTAAGATGTTGTACTTACTTCTTTTTGTGGGGTGTTCTGGCAGCCTTTTTGTGCTGCATGGACAAACAGGAAGTAGACTGGCCTGGTCATGGGATGATTCAAGCTAGTCACATGACCTTTATACAATTTGAAAGTAGACAACATGTTGTTTCTTGTGAAAGTAAATTTTTTTATCCAGAGCAAACTACCATGCTTCTAGAGCTTCTAGAAGTAAAAAAAGAAAAGTATCACAAATGTGACCATTAGGATTAAATGGGTTAACCATGTGCGTTACACTGTGTCAGGACCAGGCAATGTAAACAGGTAAGCATTAATCTCCACCATATCCTGTCAGTCTGCGTGAAGTAGGCTGGATTTTGCGTTTATCTTGCAAACTGTGATACTCTCTCAAGGGAATTACATTTACTTGTGCACCTGTGTCTAGCTTAAATTTAAGCTATGTGCCCTGTTTTCCTATTTGTATGTCTGCGAAAGCTTGTTCTGTTTCATCAAACCGCCTGTCTGTTACGGTGTCTACATACAGTTCGTCTGACTCTTCGCCTGACTCAGGGCGCATGCTAACCTCGTGCACTGACTTTTTCTGGAAGCTACCTGCCCTGCAAACTTTAGCAAACTGGTTCCATTTTCCGCATTTCGTGCATTGTTTTCCTCTTGCCGTGCAGTTATCTCCTTCCTTGTGTGCTCTGTTCCCACAGTATCCACAGTTCCTTCGTGTGTCTGTGTCACTCGCTCTGTGCGCTCTCTTTGTCCACTCTGTTCTGGGGCGATACCTCTGTGCGGCATTCTTCTGCTCATGTCTGTGCACCTCGTGCACGAGCTGCTCATGCGCGCTGCTCGTGGCGCCAGTAAAACTTTTTATCTGAGATTGTGCTAGCTCGTGGGCTCTAGCTACATCTATTGCTTTGTCTAACGACAACTCTGATCCGACATTTAAAAGAGTGTATGCCAAACACTATATGGTCTCTAACCATCTCATCATTGTTCACATATGCACAGTCCTTCACGAGTAGTTTCAATGCAGTGACAAATTGTTCAAACGACTCGCTAGGTTGCTGGGTTTTTTCATGGAATTTGTACCTAGCGAAAATCGTATTCCTTTTTGTCATAGTAGCTTTTCAATATCTTTGCTTCATCTGCACTGAGAGTCCATGTGTTGTAAATGTCTCTCCCCTTTTCTCCGCTCCACAGTAACAGGTAGCTACATTTCTCTTCCTCTCCTTTCTTTTTAAGTGGGCCCGAAAACATTAGCTCCGCGTGCTGTCTGAACTTCTTCCATTCTCCCGGCAAGTCCAGAGAATCCCAATTCATCCATGGCGATGGAACTCCGTTGATATCCATGTTCATCCTCTACTCTGACACCATGTCGTATTCGAGCTTTAGAGAATAATCATTCGGGATGAGGAGATTACGTGAACTTGTTTATTGCACAGTGAGCAACATGAGTGTGACTCTATCCAGGGCTAGCAGCCAACTGATCATCAGGACCCCGTGTGCAGGTATTCATACAGAAAGGTGCGCCTAGCGCGCCTGTCGTAAATGACATATTCAAGGCATGAATATTACATCTGTCACTGTGCGGGCCCCGCCTTTCAAGATTAAAGTGACCCGGCGCGAGGGAGGTGGGTTTGGTGTTTCGTTATAAGAATACCTCCACGCTCAAGTCGGCTGCAGCCCATGAGGGACTTGTGCCGGCACCGCTGTGTCTGATAATCACCGTTCTGAAGACTGTGTTGACTTCTTTTCCTCTTCTGTCTTCGGATGAGGAGAGGGACAGACAGCGGCTGTCTGAAGTGTTGGCCTATATTGTGTTCTCACGTTGTACAAGTTTCGGTGGTAGCTGCTTAGCTTGCGTCCTAGCTGGGTTGAGCTACCTGTTAGCCAGTTAGCTGTTAGGTACGACGCTAGCTCTGTACGCTCGCTCGGCTGGGAACGTTAACCTGATGCTACCAGTTAGCCTGGAGTTAGCTGTTAGCTTGTGCTACACCGTTGAACATTAGCCGTGAGAATAGCAGGCCATAGCACTCTGACTACGACGTCATCTTTGACAGAAGATGTAGTCGGCCCTGCACCATGATCGGCTGTTGGAGGGGGGCGTCTCGGGCTCGCCGGAGCCTCGCTCCGGCCTTAGCTTCTTTTGTCCCGCCAGCGAGGGCCTTCGTCAACGTGGAGACCAGCCTGTTGCGGTCCTCTCAGCCTGCGTTCATTGGTGCAGGTAAGGGTCCATTGGACACTTCCCCCCTCTTCCTTACTTCCCCTTCCGAATGTTTTGTAATAACGATGTTTTTTTCCAAAACGTATGTTGCTTCACTACATTTGGGGATGCGAAATGTGTTGTGTGTGAATTGTCTTGATCGCTGGTATAGCTTTCTCTCTACCTAGAAAACGGCGTTGTTTTTTACGTAAGTAAAAATGAACTGGTTTTGTTGTATGATGAGAGGTTGTGTGTGTTCATGTAACGTTAGGCAACGTAGCTGAGCTCACAACTGGCTGGGTTAAAAACCCTGCAAAGCTATGCATAGTGGCATGTGATCGAGGGATGAGTCCCTCTCTCAGCTTGTGATGACAATAAAAAGGTGGCAAGTTTCACATATAAACAGGGCTGTACCTGTTCAAACAAGTCGTGTCAGGGGTAAGGTGGTGAGGGGTGGTTTTTTCCCCAGTTTTCCCCTGGGCCCCCCCTTCCCCTCAAACATTTTTCACTATGTTTGTGGGGATACAGTGTAACCCCTCAGCTTCTGCTGGGGTTGTGCTCCTGCTTAGAGAGGCAATTTTTTTTCTGGATATTGTTTGGTCGCTGTCATGTGGACTTAGCAAGGCCTGTGACAAGTACTTAATCGAGGACTTGTGTCTTCTCTCGTTATGAAAAACGGCGTTGCATCGTATCAGGGGTGAGGGGTCATGAGGGGGTGAACTGATAAAACCTCCATCCCCTTTTTCTGATTGGATAGGGGGTTGGGCCTCCCGTCCTTAGGGCTTCCTGTCACGTTGCTGGGTCAGCGCGTCACAGGGTAGGGAGGGGGGGGGGGGAGTTTCCTGGTCCCACGCCATATTGGGCGGTGGGCCACGGAATTCCCCCCGCCATAGAGTACGTCACTGGGCGCGTTTCTATTGGTTGTGAGACTTTCGTGAGTTATTTTCAGGCTCCATGTTGTGGACCTCTGTTACTGTCAAGGTGAGTAGAACTTAAAAAGAAGTTCTGCTCTGTTGTATGTGTATTGAGCTTGGTAGGTCATGCAATGCAGTAGAGAGGATTTGTTCTTCTGCTCTGCTCCCTACTAGTAGTGTGTATATTGGGTCAGAGCCTCCTCCTCAGGGAGTTTCAGAGCCTCCTCCTCAGGGAGTTTTAGAGCCTCCTCGGTGAGTTCAGAGCCTCCTGAGAGTTTCAGAGCCTCCTCCTCAGAGAGTCCTAGTCCAATTGTTAAATATATATGATAGTTTCATTTTGTTGACATATTAGAGCCAAAGGTTATTACAGAGGGGATTTTGGATATCTCTTTTTATCACTCCATAAATCAGAAAATACTCCATTCAGTCCATTTTTATGGTAAAATTCCATATTTCGCCATGTTTTTAGGAATAAAATGTGATATAAATCAGGGTATGAATGCGATATCAACAAACCCTTCTGTAAATACCTTCAGAACATAGATATGAATAGAACTGGAAGTTTTGGTGTATGTGAGTGCTACTGAAGTGGAGATGTCTGGCTCAGAGTATGAGGAAAAACTCTTAAAACTCATTTTTGGGAAAACGCATTCAAAGTTCTGTATTGTAAAATGCCATACTTTTTTTTTAAACAGATATTTACAAACACAATACCTAATCAAACCATTAGTAATAGACAACCTAAACACATGTCTGATAACTGAATAATAATAATAATGATGTTATTGATCTGAACAGAACTACACACAGGCTACAAACAGTGTAGTACAGTGTAGTACCCCCTAATAGGCAAAAAATATTTGAATAGATATCACTATGAAACTTTCCCAATTTGTTATGTACATATAAACTAAGAAAAAATATATTGCAAGTTTTCTGAAATTTATGTTTATATATGCAAATGAGGCACTTCCCCATTAAATATATGCACATTTATGGATGCAATAAGGCAAAATGATGTAAAATAAACAACTAAATGTGTGTTATTGACGTTTTATTGTCACTAGTTTCATAGAAGACATGTTTAGGAAGCAAAATATAACAAAATCTCAAAATCAACAAAAAAAGTATATTTGACTATTCACCTGCAGTGTCTCGCCTTAAAAATGGTACCCATAGCCTCCCTGCTTGACACTCAGCATCAAGGGTTGGTTTGGGGGGAAGTCCTTGTGACATACTAGCGTCATGTCCAAGGGGTGTACTTGTACATCAAGCTGCCTCACGCTACGGAAACAGGAGATAGGCTCCTGCCCCATGTGCCGTTACGGCTCGAGAACCATTGGTTCTCAAAGGCAACTTCAATGTTGCATATGTCTTTTCAATTTATTGCTCATGTGGGAAGTCTCTCTGGGGCAGTGGAGGCTGCTGACGAAATTTTTAGGTGAAGCACAAATTATTATATTATATATTAAATTATATTTTTTAAACATCCCCAACGCTGCAACACCCCCATTTTTCCCAGGTGTCAGGCTCCTCATTCGCTTCCATTCATTTTGGGGACCATGTTTAAATATCATCCTTCTGAAGTATAAACAAACTATACTGCTGTGACGATTTCAATAAAACAGACCTTTCTGAGTCAATGGTATGCAGTGGTGTTGCGCAATATGTCGGGGCCCCCCGCAGGGCAGACCACTCCCCTAAATCAAACCAAGCAGACCATGGCTCGGCGGCCCGATCAAACCAAGCAGACCATGGCTCGGCGGCCCGATCAAACCAAGCAGACCATGTACAGTATACAGTGGCTAATATACTATCAATACTACTATTGAATATACATACACTATTCATTTCATTTACACTATACATTTCATCAAACCAGCATGTCATGTCTCCCTTAACTGTCGGTGAAAAGAGGGAGAACTACAATGACCAGAATGCCTGGCAATGTTTACTTCCTCCTCCACAGAGGCACTAGTCACTAGATCAGTGCAACGTACGCTAGCCTAGCCACAAGCTAGCGGCAAACATTCATTCATTTAGGCAGCACCACTAACACAGTGCAGATGCAAATATTATCTGCAGGCTGCATTAGCAGCCAGCAGCCAACGTGATACATTACATTGTGTTTATATGTGACATAGCCAAGTTAACAACGTTTCATTCCCTTATTCAAGTCTCTAAACAATTCGACTAGCTAACGTTAGCCATTAGCAAAGAACGCTAGCCTAGCCACAAGCTAGGGGCAACATTCATTAATTTACACTAACACAGTGCACATGCAAATATTATCTGCAGGCTGCATTAGCAGCCACCAGCCAACATGATACATTACATTGTGTTTATATGTGACATAGCCAAGTTAACAACGTTGCAATCCCTTAATTAAATCTCTAAACAATTCGGCTAGCTAAAGTTAGCCATTCGCAAAGAACGCTAGCCTAGCCACAAGCTAGCGGCAACATTCATTCATTTACACTAACACAGTGCACATGCAAATATTATCTGCAGGCTGCATTAGCAGCCAGCAGCCAACATGATACATTACATTGTGTTTATATGTGACATAGCCAAGTTAACAACGTTGCAATCCCTTAATCAAGTCTACTACAAGTATGTATTGTTCTCTAAACAGTTAGCTAACGTTAGCATCCAGGCTAATCAGGCTTTCGTTTTACAAACACTACAACTTACTTTCTTCTGATCCAGGTGCATAAGTCCACTTCTTCATGTTGCTCAGTTGCTGGTTTATACTTCGGTCCTAATGTTGGCGCAAAGTTTAATTTAGCCTACTGTGTGTTGTTACAGCTGTACTGTAAACTACTAGCTACAAGTTAGCTTGCCTTCACTGTCCAAGATGGCACGTTGATGATGATGATGATGAATGATTCATCATCAACGTGCCATCTTGGACAGTGAAGGCAAGCTAACTTGTGAACTTGCACGTTCACGTCAACTACAACTACACTAGTCTTCAACTGAGATAAAAAAAAAAAAGATATATCATCCAGTGCACAACAATAAGTGAACAAGTGAATAAAGATCTTAAAATATGAATGATTATATTAGGCAAATGAATGTTCTTCTTCAGGCAAAATGCACACGTGAGATGATGGAACACAACTTTGACTAGAACACTGACGCCAGCCCAGCTGCAGTTCTGCATGTATTTTACCAGGCAGACTCTGATTGGATTTGCAAGGCTGCCAATCATTCAACCTCCGTGTATTGGATGTCAAGGGCTGTCAATCATTAAATCCTCCATTCAATGGCAAGAGTTTAACTGCACAGTCCGTGCTTAGATGAAGTTAATAGCCTATTTTGATTGGCTGTTATTTATTATTTATTTAGCAATGGGTCAACCTGTGCAGATATTCTGCACGAATAATTACTGCAGGCAATACTGCAGTGCAGGCCTGCTCAGAGCTGTCAATTTTGGCCATTTTTGAAGAAAAAATTATTCACTGGAATTTTTTTACAGAGGAAAACATTTATAATAAAAAATTAATAATAATAATTAAAAAAAAATATATATATATATAGGTATATGTAAATTAATAATAATTATGAATTATGAGTGAATTTGTATTTCACGTGTTGTCATAGAGAAACCTCCACTGCTCTGGGGGTTCCCCGTCCCCTCTTTTATGGAGCAGGTTGACGGGGTGTTGTTTTCCCTCAGCCGCGTCGTATGGGACCCATGTCCGTATTTTTTTCTGTAAAAAAAACGGCTTCTTGTCGTTCTCCCAGGCGGCTTGGAGGAACGGTATCTGGGTTCTTGTTAGAATTTCCATTGATATGTTTTGGGTCTCGACGTGTATGTAGTGCTGTCCCTGGGTGCTTCTGATAGGAACCATACATGGGCTTGCTCGCCTTGGTTGCTCATCATTGAAACAGTGTTTTTATGGGGCAACTGGGATGGAGTTTGTCTCTTCTGAGCGCCAGTGTACTAGGCTTGTCTCGTTAAATTCTCGTTTATCTCTGGGGGACGTTAACAGAATAGATCGAAGCATTGGTAGAGGGGTCTCACGCCCTTGGGGTGGGCCACCGGGTGCGGTGCTTTGTGTTCTGACCATCTGGGTGGCGCCCTCTATAATGTTTTGGATCGACACGCGTACCTACCCCCCTCCTGGGACTTGGGATGGCGGCGTGATTAGGGCACGGGACTGGTTCTGGTCGCGCCGGACCAGGTCAGTTAACCCGTTGTCCGCCGGGGCGCAGATCTGCTGTTCTGGTACCCTGAGGGACTTGTGCTTTTTTGGGGGGAAAATGCCGGGTCGGCCCGGGCGTTGCAGGGTTTGGCGTTATGGAGGTGTTTGTGGTTGTGTTACTGCGTATTATCCCTCACTGTTGCTTGGTCCATGTTGTGTTGTACCTTGCGCTGTGCTGAAGGAGCCTGGTCCTTCTCCATTCTTTTTCGCCCCCCTCTCTTCTCCTGCTTGGCGGGGCTGGGAGGGGGCTGTCGAGGTGGTTCTTGTAGAACTCCTCTGGCATCCCTGTGTACGTCCCGGTCCGCCGGGCCCGGGTCCGGATTTGTTTTCGTCTACCTGTTGGCCTGGGTTAACCCCTTCTTGAAAACTGAAACACTTGTACTGCTGTATAGCCAGTGTATACCCGCAGTTGTGTTTTGGAGTTTTTTCTTGGGGGGTTATAGGAACAACCGCCTCATGTTAGAACCAAGGGGGTGGTTGGTTCCCTGGTGTGTTGGTAGCGGAGTCAACTCTCGGGGTAGGCCGGGCTTGGCCCCGTCTGCCTGTGAGTGTGCCCCCGCACCTTTTATGACGTCTGCCAATCATGTCAGCCTTTTCTGCCTCTGCCCCTCTAGAGAGTCTAGGTTTTTTTTGTGGAGGCTGCGACATGGTGCACAGCATACCAGCATACGCCCCTTCTGCCGGGGTGCTGTTTTCAGCAGACCCCTTTTGGCGCCTGTCTAGTCCGCAGTGCTCCAGGCTCAGGTCGAGTGGCCTGTTGCCTGGATTGAGGGATCGAACTCTTTTGGGGGTTGTCTCCCCGGTGCGCAGCCTGGTCCCGCTGTGGGTGTAGCCTCTTGAGTGCTTCGGGGCGGCATGCTGTAGGGGGGAAGGGCCTGCTCTTGGATGGGCCCTGTCCGAATACGCTGGCGATGTGGGGGGTGGTGTCACTAGTGACCGCCTGGTGGGGTCTCGATGCTGCGGCGTCGTTGGCCTCACCAGGCCCCCTTTTCCGGAGGGTCCAGTCCCTTCCTGGGGCTGGGTCCTCCTTCGCGCTCCGCTGCTACGGCCTTGCCACGGGGTTGGGTTTTTGCCCTTGACCCCGTGATATTAGGGGTTGTAACAGGGTTTTTTATTTCTTCCCGTTCGTTCCCTAGTGGCATGTGGGTTGCGCGTTTGTGTAGTCGTGGGTTATTCTGTGGAAGGTAAGTCCCACGGTCTGCTCACCCTGTGCGTTTGAGTTGCTAAACTCCTCTTCGCACAGTCGGATCCGATTCCCTCCCGTCCTCCACTAGGGGGGTCCGGGGGCTCGGGTCCTCCCCGGTTCTGATGGTTGTGGGGGGCCTCAGCGGGTACATTTGTCGAGCTTCCGCTCTGCTCCTGTATTCCAGTAGACGCAGAGCGGAGCTACACGACTTATAACGTACGGTTATATCTATAACCATAGTTATATGAGTGTAGTGACGCTCTGCGTCGGACTCACTGAGGACCCCGTGGTCTTCGCCTTTGTGGTGCGCTCTTACCACGCCCGTCCAGCTCATTATAATGCGAGGGCCGTGCAGAAAAAGAGGGTCGGCATTGCCCTGTAGTCAACAGGCAGCGAGGAAGCGCTTTGCAACGGATCAAAATTTGATTAGATTCAAATGTATTGTCATCACACAGCACACTATATACCTATAGTGGAATAGACTGTATTAATATTCCATATTTATACCATCTTGTTGCCACAGCGCACGCACACACACACACACGCTTGCGCGTACTGTATAGTCTACGTGCATAATGAATGAACAGTAGGCTTATATTATTCTAATGACTTGTTTTATTAGATGATCACAGATACTGCACTGCCCTATATTAGTAATTTCTACTACATCACAGTTATACTACAGCACAGTACAGTACAGTACAGTACAGTAAGTTAGACATCTTAGCGTGACATCTCCACAGAGTCGGGCGTGAGCGGACCAGACTCCACAGAGGCGCTGTGTCCCACAAAGGGCTGCTTGCGTGTTGATTGACATCGACCTGCATTAAATGTAGTAAACCAGCATGAGAAATGTAGGAAATTGGTAAGCGGTGGTATATTCCATAGTGGTATGCTTGACTGAAACAAGTAATTAGAATAATATAAGCCTACTGTAATATAAGCCTGATCGCCAATCTACCAAATTCAGCCCACGGCACCCACTTCTCAGAGAGCTACACTGGCTTCCCATTGCCATGTGAATCCGCTTCAAGGCCCTTGACCTGGCATACTGTGCAGCGAGGGAAACGGCTCTCTCTTACCTCCGGTCAATGGTCTCTAACTACACACCCTTAAGACCCCTCCGCTCTGCATCTTCTGGCTGCCTGAGACCCACTCCCATTCATGCTCCTGTGGGTCATCAAATTCTCTGTCCTCGCTCACCACAATCAGGACAGCTGAAACCTGCCAAATTTTCAGCTGTTGACTAAAAACACACTTCTTACTGTCTTTTACTATTACGTTTGCTACTATGGTTAAACTACTATTCACTATGTACTATGCTACTATGCCTATACTACTACCTACTATGTACTATGTGTCTATCTATACTACCATCTACTATGTGTATACTACTATCTACTATAGTATGTGCTATGCCTATACTACTATGCATGCACTCAGAGCACTCTAGTTTGGCACTGTTTGACAAACAATATAACAAACTGCTGATCTGTCGTGGGCAGGTTTTCCAACACATTCTTCACTATGATCTCTTCAGCAAGAGACAAAACGACCACAGCGAATATCAACAAAGAGAAGCAATTATAGAATTGGTTTGACTGTCAAGTGTACAACCCTGGTAATAATAATGTAGCGTCCTTGCTAATGAATGACTCACCGAGGCTGTTTGTTTCTTGTTTCTCACTTCGGTTTATTCAACTTATGGATATGGTTCTCTGTACAGAAGACGGGGTGCATCACCTCTGCTCATAATTAGTAGACTGAACATGAACTTCCCAGGTCAGCCCTTGCCCCCTCCCCTCTGCCAACCCCCGGCTCGCACAACCAATAGCGTCGCCGCCAGCCCCAGGTTGGCAGAGTGACAGCTCGGCTGACCAATCGCCCCAATCCCAGGGTCACTACAATAATAATAATAATAACTTGGTTTTGTATAGCGCCTTTCTTAACACATAGAGTGCCACACCCCTTCCGGGAAGTGACCCCTTCCTTGCCGTCCATTAAACCCATGTAAACATAGTTCTGTATCATAGTCGGTTCCGCTCGGCGTCACTCATGCACTGTCCTCGCACACGTGCACGCGCACTGAATAAAGACCACAATGTACCTTTAATCCCAATATTTGTCTGACCACACCCCTATCTGCTCACCTACATAAGCAGGTGTGTGGTCACCTGCTCTCCTCCTTTCTCGCTTTCACCACAAGGAAGTGCCTCGGTAGATCCCCACTTGACGTGATGTGATGGTAGGAGAAGAGTTGGAAAACGAGATACGTTGACATCATATCTTTATTTTCTCTCTCACTATATTCGAGAAAATACGGCGATATTGTCTTCGTACTGGAGTGTCTGGAAGATGATGATCATTCTAAAAATCCTCCACCGGTTTTCGTATTGGGAGTTCGCGCCGCTACATGCTTTCCAACTGCAGTCCTTGCTGTGTGCTGGTTGCGGTAAAGGCACAGCTGGACTGTAGGACGCGCCGCTGTTGTGAGAAGCGGTGGGTTCCAGGTTTGGTGAGTTATGTTTTTGCTGGCGAGCTCCACTTGTCTGTTAGTGCTATGGGGGCTAGTTGACAATGTTTATGAAAACCGGCCCCAGACTAGGGTCTTTTGTTCAGCCTCTTAGGCGACGGCGGAAGACCTTGGTCTGAAGCCCATTATAATTAACTAGTGGGCCACGACCAATAACACTGGTGATCCCTGTGTTTTCTGGACGAGTGGTTGTTTCTCTGTCACCGTGAGGCCCCTTCTTTCATAATACAAATGAGAGTATTCCCTCACGAGGAAATATGGGCATGGATGTTCGTTAGCGGAAGATCTGTGTTCAAGTCAGCTACAGGCCAGTTGGGTATTGTGCTGGCTCCGTCGGGTGTTGGTAAAATCACTGTTGTAAAACTGTGTTAACATCTTGTTTCTCTTCTCTCTTAAACAGTGAGGAGGGTTTCAGAACGGCGGCCTGTCTGAGTGATTGTTATATCATTGTGTACAAGTTCAGGTGATAGCTGCTTAGCTTACGTGCTAGTGGTGGCCTACTGTTAGCCAGTCAGCTGTTAGCTGCGGCGCTAGCCTGTTGTGATCACTAGGCTAGGAAACGTTAGCTTGCGTGCTAGTTATGGCCTACCTAGGCTAGGCTAGGAAACGTTAGCTTGCTGCTATCGGCCGAGTGCGGCCGTTAGCTTAATGCTACACTGTTGAACGTGCTTTGATTATAACATGTTTTAAACACTCTTGACTACGACGTCATCTTTGACAGAGGATGTTCGTCGAACCTGCCCTGAGCCAGGACGGCAAGGACTGCGTCAACAAGGGGGACCGTAGCGACGGGATGGAGCGGCGACGCTGCCCAGGTCGACAACACAGAACGGCTGTGTTTACTACGGTGCCTTGTTAGAGGCTGCAGTTTCGCTTGATCTGCGCTCAAGGTAGGCAAGGTCTGACCAGACCTTGAGCACGTCTTCTTGCTTTCCCTTCTAAATGTTTTGTAAATAACGATGTTTTCCAAAACGAGTGTTGCTGCACTACATTTAGGATACGATGCGAGTTATGTGTGAATTGTCTTGTCACTGGTATTTAGCTTCTCCAACTAAGGGGGTTAAACTAACCTATAAAGCTATGCTTAGTGACATATGAGTAAAGAATGATTCTTTTCTCAGCCTGTAATGACAATGAACAGTGTGTTCACATATTAACAGGTTTACCTGTTCAACTGGCCGTATTAAGGGTAAAGTAGGAGGGTTGTGTTTTCCCCCCGGTTCCCTGGGGACTTCTTCATCCTCCTCTCAGACATGTTGTTACACTACATTGTGTCACTGTGTGGTAGGGATACGATGTAACCCTTAGCTTGATTGCTGAGGTTGTGCTAAAACTGCTTGAGAAACTTTATTTTCCTAAAAGAAAAGATTGTTTGGTCGCTTTTCGTGTGTGCTTAGCAAGGCCTGTGGCCGATACTAATCGAGAATTATGTATTCTCTCATTATGAAAAACGGCGTTCCTCTGTAGAGTGTTTTTGCCATTTTTTGTAGGTGATGATGGGTTGTGTGTGTCATGTGACCTACAACTGGGTTGGGCTGGCCACAGAAGCACATGTGTAAGTTTGGTACCGGGGCTCTTGGAGAGCCCTCTCTATTCTGTGTTTTTTCCTTAGTAAAAATCAGATAGCAGGTTAGCACATGCGCTGTGTGAAGCTGTTAGACGCTTCATGGAGCTGACTATGACTGTGTCATACTCTCTTTTTGTCATTACATCGTATCATGGGTGTGGGGTCGTAAAAGGTTGAACTGGTAACCTTTCCTCCCCCTTTTTTCTGTTGGTCAGGGGTAAACCCACCTGTCCTTCAAGGTTCCTGTCACGTTGCGGTTCGGCACGTTACAGGGTGAGGGGGGGGGGGGAGTTTCCTGGTCCCACGCCCTGGAATATTGGGCGTGTGCACTGCAGAAATTCCCCCGCCATAGAGTACGTCACTGTGCGCGTCTCTGTTGGTAGGACTTCCGTGTGCTGTTCAGGTCCATATGATGGATCTGTTTAAAACGGAAGGGGTGGTCAGGGCTCCTCCTCACGAAGCTCCTATTCGGGCCTTCTGTGAGTTGGGACTCTCCTTCCATGTGAGGGAGCCTCCTCAGAGTACAGAGCCTCCTCCTCAGATTGATAAGGTGAGTGGAACCTCAAGAAGGAGTCCTACTCTATTGTGTGTGTATTCGATTCAATTCGATTATTGAGTGTGTATGGGTTCAGTGCCTCCTCCCCGGAGAGCCCTAAAACCAAACTTTTACATGGCTCAAGGTGCAATATGTGACTCAAGTACATGTTGTGGTACTTAGCGTGGCGAGCGCTACATGGTCTTCACCATCGTGTCAATCTCCACCTGCTGATTGTAGGCCACACAAAGTTTTCCCCGGACTGTTTCTTTGGGCTTCTCAAGCAGCGTTTCAGAAAGACCAAGGTGAACACTCTTGATGAGATTGCAGCAGTCGTAAGGGACAGCTCAGTGGCTGGAATCAACATACCACAGCTAGTGGGAAAGGAAGATGGCACTGTAATCGTGCAGTCCTACAACTGGCAGGAACATCTGGGGCCTTACTTCAAGCCACTGCCACAGATCAAGCAGTACCAGCACTTTAGGTGGGTGTGGTCACTGTGTGTTGTGTATTTACTGTAATTAATTATTCACACTTTAGTGCAAAGAATGTCATTGGCAAATGATACAAATGCATTGATATTGTTATGTGCCCTGTACTAACGTTTCACTTTATTATTGCAGCTTTGATTCCAAGGAACCTGGTGTGGTTGTGGCAAAGATGTCTATTGATGGCGCTGAAACCAGATTCCAGCTGCTCCGTGACGTCCGTGTCCTGCCGCCTATAGATGGACTTCCTGTGCTGCCACCACCGGGACTGGACTCTGCAAGACAACACTATCTGTTCCACAAGATCAGAGAGTTCTGTGATGAGGAAGCCCAAGACATAACATGCCCAGCACCACCAGCCAAAATATCCAGCGGCGGTTCAAAAAGACCACGGTGATCATCTGGAGAGGCCATCAGAACATTGAACATTGACTTTAGCATGTCTATTTTTATCTCGTGTTATTTTAAATGCTAATAAAATCTTGAAACTTGATTTGTCTCTTGTTTATTATCAGGGTCCCTTTCACTACCACACTACAGAAGTTAACCTTTCACTACCACACTACAGAAGGTTAACCTTTCACTACCACACTACAGAAGGTTAACCTTTCACTACCACACTACAGAAGGTTAACCTTTCACTACCACACTACAGAAGGTTAACCCTTTCACTACCACACTACAGAAGGTTAACCTTTCACTACCACACTACAGAAGGTTAACCTTTCATTACCACACTACAGAAGGTTAACCTTTCACTACCACACTACAGAAGGTTAACCTTTCACTACCACACTACAGAAGGTTAACCTTTCACTACCACACTACAGAAGGTTAACCCTTTCACTACCACACTACAGAAGGTTAACCTTTCACTACCACACTACAGAAGGTTAACCCTTTCACTACCACACTACAGAAGGTTAACCTTTCACTACCACACTACAGAAGGTTAACCTTTCACTACCACACTACAGAAGGTTAACCATTCACTACAACACCACAGAAGGTTAACCTTTCACTACCACACTACAGAAGGTTAACCTTTCACTACCACACTACAGAAGGTTAACCTTTCACTACCACACTACAGAAGGTTAACCTTTCAATACCACACTACAGAAGGTTAACCTTTCACTACCACACACATTTTTTAATAAACTATCATGAGTCTTTTCCTTTTTCCTCTGGGTGTTGTGTTTGCAGTCACCAGACTCATTGTAATAACAAAGAGCCTCAGACTGGAAAGCTGCCAGGTGTTAATTGCCCTAGAGAGAGGGGGGCCATGGATTACAATGACTTCTGGGTAGTGTTGTAGTTGTTTCACTATTGTCACCGAATAGCCTGCTTGTCTCTTGAAGGCTATCATCTCTGAATACGTTTTGTGATAATCACCATGAATCATAGGAAGTAGCTTGCAAAGTATCCCACCAAAATGTTCAAGTGATGGCTTATTTTGAAGGTATGAATCTGTACTTTCATAATATGTAAAAAAAAAAAAAAAAATGAAGATCCCTCAACATGACCCTGAAGTCCATACCTGGTCACATATATTCTTTTCAATCTGTACAGCTTGCGTGGGAAGTCTCTCTGGGGATTTCCGTCTCCTCTCTATGGGAGGGTGGTGGAATGTAAAAAATGTAAAAAAAAATTACCCCCGGCCGTATAGACTGGGATACATACTGTTGGTGCTTCCTTCTTTTCTTTTAAAAAGAGTTGGAGTTAGGAAGTATCACACCCCTCTTGTCGTTCCCCTGGGCGCCTTGGGGATTGAATGACAGGTCTAAATAGCCTGTTCATTGATGTGGTTGTGTACCGACGCACGCATAGTGCTAGCTCGGGGTGTTCTGTAATCAGGCGACTGACTGGCACGCCTTGGTTGCTTGGGGTTAAAACAGCGTTTTTATAAAGCAACTGGGATGGAGGTTTTTCCTCTTCCGACGACCTGTTTTGGTTGTCGAAGGATTCTCGTTCATATCTGGGGGATGATGACGGAATGGATCTGAACATATGTAGAGGGGTCTCACGCCCTGGGGGTGGGCCACCGGGCGCGGTTCGCCCCGAACGTCTGGGTGGCACCTTCTTTTCATGTTTAAGATCAACACGCATATCTGCCCCTTCTCCTGGAGTAGGCATGCCAGCGTGGTTAGGGCACGGGACTGGTTCTGGTCACGCTAGTCCGGATCAGTTGAACCCGTTGTCCGCCGGGGATGCAGATCTGCTGTTCTGGTACCCTGAGGGACTTGGGCTTTTTTCAGGGGGAAAAATGCCAGGTCGGTCCGGGTGTCACAGGGTTAAGCGCTATGGAGACCCTGGTTGGGTAAATTTTTTACTCAGCACTGTCGTAATGGCTTACGGCCATGCCAACCTGTACATGCTCGATCTCGTCAGATCTCGGCCGCTACACAGGTTGGTCCTGGTTAGTACTTGGTTGGGAGACCACCTGGGAATACCAAGTATGGTGTGCTTGGGGCTGGTTCTCCATTCTTTTTCGCTCCTCTCTCACGCGTGGCGAAGAGGGGCCTGTTGGGGTGGTCTTTGACCTCCTCTGGTGACCCTGTGCTTCCCGTATCGCCGGGCCCGGTCCGAAGTAATGTTTCGTCGACCATAGGCCTGTGTTAACCCTTTTTTGAAAACTGAAACACTTGTACTGCGGTATAGCCGGTGTATACCTGCAGGTGTGTTTTGGAGTTTTTTCTTGAGGGGTTATAGGAACAACCACCGCATTGGGTAACACCAAGGTGGTTGATTCCCTGGTGTGTTGGAGCAGTTTCAACTCCCGGGTTCACCGGTTGAGGGTGCCCCTGCACGTTCATGACGTCTGCCAATCGTGTCAGCCTTCTCTGCCTCAACCCCTCTGGGTGGGTTTTTTTTTTTAAATGGAGGCTTGGTCATGCAACAACGCCAGCATACGCCCCTTTCGCCGGGGCGGCTGTGTTCAGCTGTCCCCTCTGGCGCCTGTCTCGTCCGCAGTCTCCAGGCTAGGGTTAACAGCCTGTTGCCTGGTTTTTCCCCGGTGCGCTGCCTGCTTCCGTTGGTTAACCTTTTTTGTGTGCTTACGGCCATGCTGACTGCCTGTTCTGCAGGGTCAGTGTGCCAGGCGGTGTACTATTGGGGGGACAGGGCCCGCTCGGCTGAGGGGCCTTTGTCCGAATACGCTGGCGATGTGGGGGGCGGGGTCACTAAGTGCCCACCTGGTGGGGTCTTGATGCTGGCATCATGGACTTCTCCGGGCCCCCATTCCAGGGGGTCCAGTCCCTTTGGTGGGTCTGGGCCTTCCTTCGCGCTCCGCTGCTACGGCCTTGCCACGGGGTTGGGTTTGCCCTTGACCCCGTGATTCTGGGGGCAGTAACGAGGTTGTTCCCTCCGTTCGTTCCCGGGTGGCATGCGGGTTGTGCGTGTGTGTAGTCGTGGGGTCAGGCCACGGTCTGCTCACCCTGTGCGTTGAGTTGCTTGAGTGCCTCTTCGCACGGTCGGGTCCGTCGCCCTCCCGGGAAACCTCCAATAGGGGGGGGTGCCCTCCATTAGGGAGGGTCGGAGGGGCTCGGCCCTCCCTGTTCTGATGGTTGTGGGGGGCCTTCAGCGGGGTGTATTTGTCGGCCGGTGGCTCCGCTCGGCCTCCCTATGTGCATGAGTGACGCCGAGCGGAACCGACTATGATACAGAACGTTAGGTTATGACTATAAACAAGTTCTGTTAATAGTGGTGACGCTCGGCGTCCGACGCCACTGCAGCCCTTGATCTCACCTTGTGGTGAAAGCTTGGGAAGGAGGAGAGCAGGTGACCACACACCTGCTTATGTAGGTGAGCTGATAGGGGTGTGGTCAGACAAATATTGGGATTAAAGGTACATTGTGGTCTTTATTCAGTGCGCGTGCACGTGTGCGAGGACAGTGCATGAGTGACGACGAGCGTCACCACTATTAACAGAACTTGGTTATAGTCATAACCTAACGTTGTAGTTTGTAGAGCTAAACTTATATTTTATAGTATAGCTATGGGTCTAATGACGCCGTTGAGTCTCAGTGACTTGCTTCTGGTCAACGTGCAAAAAGCTGATTATTTTTTCATCTGTACATTTCCGTTTTACACCATTTTGAATATGAATATAGTTTGGGTGCTTCTGAGTCATGCCAGGGAAAATACGCGAAAACTGCGTTTTGTGTAATTCAATAAACACATTGTAATTTTTCTCCTGATTATCGGATCTTCCTGAAATCAACGCTAGATCATAATTATTATCCTTCCTCGTGCACGCATGCAATGTTGTTTAGACCCCCCCCCCCCACCCCTCCTGCAACCCAACGGCAAACAGCCACACATACAGACACAGAGACAGTGTCGATCGGGGTAGAAATAAATATCAGATCAACGCAAGCTTTCATATATAATGTCCTTACCTGGTCTCTGATGTAATGCAAAAAAAAGAATCCAAATATCTGATCGCCATTCCAGTTATCCACAGCGATCCTGTCTCCGACGTTGTTGGGCATTGCACTTCAACGGGCGGGCGGGGTCAGTAGTCAAAACCATCCCTACAAGCGTGAGTTTTGCCGGAGTGTTTAGGACCCGCCCCCACGCCAAAGCTCGGTAGAGAAAATAAACAAACCCGTTTCTAACGGGGTGCAATAATGGCCGAAGGCGTTAGAGGGCGGTATAAGGCCGTCTGCCAGCTCAGACACATTCAGTACAGCATGCACAAGGTGCCCCGCTGAATTATGAATGGCAATAGCGAATAAAAGAAATACCGTGAGAAAAACGTAGATCTAAGTTTCCGGCACTCAACGATCGGGCGACAGAAACGTAGTTCTATGTTAACGGCACCGGATGTGTTAAAACCCAAGGTCGCTTAACAACAATAACAAACATGGTAGACAGACACACAACATTCAATGTAGGAAGTTAGGGGTCAAAGGCCATGTTGAAGAGGTGAGTTTTGAGGAGTTTTTTGAAGGAGTCCAGAGTTGGGGCGTTGCGGCGTTCTGCGTGGAGGGAGTTCCAGAGGGTGGGAGCTGCCACGCTGAATTTAATAGGTTATTATGAGTTTGTTCTTGTTTCTTGGTAATGACATTGATTCACAAGTTCAACCCACATAAACGACGACAGACAAAGGATACGTTTAACGGATTCCATAGAAATCGATAGTTTATTAGAGCAACGATGCAACAGCCTGATGCAGGTGGCTTGGGGAGGATACACATGGAGCTGTGCACTCAAGTTCAAGTTCAAGTTCTTTAATAGTTGTCATACAGAAGTACAGAATACTTTCATACAAAATGCTTCTTACTGTTACGCTCCAGAGACTGTGCTAGACAAGATAGTATCAAATAACATAATAACATAATATAGCATGAATTTAGAAGAAGAATGAGGTCACAGTTGTTCGGTATAGACATATGTACAATGTTCTGAGTTACCATATAATATACAATACACAATACTATGCAGTGTACTAATGTACAGTACTATCTAGTGCAAAGCAGAAGTGGGATGAGGTACAATTTTAGGTACAATTTACAGTAAGGTGTACGAGTTGTAGTGCAATCCTTCATCCATAATTATAAAGTGTGGGGAGTGGGTGCTACAGTGTGTTTGTTTAAAGTGGGTGTGTGCTATAAAGTGTGTGTAGTGGGTGCTACAGTGTGTTTGTTTAAAGTGAGTGTGTGCGTGTGGATGTGTGTGCTATGTGTGTTTGGTGGTTGTTGTTGTGTAGTGTTCATTCATTGTTCGTTTAGCAGCCTGATGGCCTGGGGATAGAAGCTACTTCTGAGTCTTTCTGTGCTCGCCTTGAGACTCCTGTGTCGCTTGCCTGACGGCAGCAGTTCAAAGAGGCAGTTGTTCGGGTGGCTCGAGTCCTTAATAATTCTCTTAGCCTTCCCCTTGCAACGCTTGTTGTAAATGTTCTGGAGAGTGGGGAGCCCCCCTCCAATTGTGCGTTCGGCTGAACGTGTCACTCTTTGTAGTCTGCTTTGGTCTTTTGCAGTGCTATTCCCAAACCAGGAGGTGATGTTGCCGGTCAAGATGCTCTCTATTGTACATGAGTAGAAGTTCTTAAGGATCTTCTGGCTGACTTGGAACTTCCTTAGGCGCCTGAGGAAGTAGAGGCGTTGTCGTGCCTTCTTCACCACACTGTTAATGTGTATGGTCCATTTCAAGTCCTCGGATATGTGGGCTCCGAGGTACTTGAAGCTGTTGACTCTCTCAACCGGTGCCCCGTCGATGCTGAGGGGGCTGTAGTCCTTGACCCCCGACCTCCTGAAGTCCACAATCATCTCTTTTGTTTTGCTGACGTTCAGGGAGAGGCTGTTTTCCTGGCACCATCCCGCCAGGACCTTGACCTCTTCCAGGTAGGCCCTCTCGTCGTTGGCAGAGATCAGGCCCACCACCACTGTGTCGTCAGCAAATTTGACGATTGTATTGCTACTCCGCTGAGCCACACAGTCGTGTGTGTACAGGGAGTAGAGGAGGGGACTCAGAACACAGCCCTGGGGGGCCCCTATGTTGAGGGTGATGGATGAGGAGGTGCAGTTGCCTGCTCTCACCACCTGGGGTCTGCCAGTCAGGAAGTCCAAGACCCACTGGCAGAGGTCATAGCCCAAGCCCAGGTCCCTGAGCTTGGCTATGAGTATGGAGGGGACTATGGTATTGAATGCCGAGCTGTAGTCGATGAATAGCATTCTCACATAGTTCCCCTGCCTCTTGTCCAGGTGTGATGCTGCTGTGTGCAGCACATGGGATATGGCGTCCTCCGTGGACCTGTTGGGGCGGTATGCAAATTGCAGGGGGTCCATGTTGATGGGGAGGGAGGAGCAGATGTAGCCCTTTACTAGCTTCTCAAAGCACTTCATGGCTATGGAGGTGAGAGCTACAGGGCGGTAGTCGTTGAGGCAAGCAGGCTTGGATTTTTTGGGTACAGGGATAATAGTGGACTTCTTCCTGAGCAGGTGTGCTCAGCGGGGATTGGATGAGGGAAGGGAAAGAGTGCTTGTCTCTAAACGTTAGAGTAGGCTCTGAAAGGGGAAGACTCCGTTAGCCTAAAGAGCCTCCTGGCGTAGCGGCCTCCAGAGGGGATACGATCACATTGGCATTGGCAAGGCTAAGAGAATAATCAGACTCTAGTCACCCAAACAACTGCCTCTTTGAACTGCTGCGGTCAGGCAAGCGATACCGGAGTCTCATGGCAAGCACAGAGAGACTCAGAAGGAGCTTCTATCCCCAGGCCATCAGGATGCTCAATGAACAACGATTGAACAATGAACAATAACAGGCCATCAACACACACACAGCACACACACACACACTCACTTTAAATAAGCAACACACTGTAGCACCCACTTTACCACACTTTAAACTTTTACACTTTACACTTTATATTTATATTATTGGTAAGGGAATTGCACATCTCTCATTCCTTATTCCTTATTGCACCTCACCACCACAAGGTGGCACCACAAGCTAAGCTATACCTCACCATGTTTGTACCAGATGTACATACTGTATAATAGAGGTATACTGAACAATTGTTGTTTACACTTGTTTTTACTTGACTTCTTGACTTTCTATTTTATACTTATTATACTTATTTATACTATCTTGTTATTATCTAGCACACTCTCAGAAACAGAAAGAAACATTTCATGCAAAGTATTCTGTATTTCTGTATGACAAATAATAAAGAAACTTGAAACTTGAAACTTGAATTGGCCCGTGATAGACTCCACTCGGTGGAGTGGCCTCAATGGGGGGGGCTGAGCGCTTGCCCGATAGAGGTAGAAGTTATATAATTTCATGGGAAAGAGACCCCATTCCGCGGCGAAGCGAAAACCCAGATATTCCAAGCCAATAGGGAATCCCTAAGGATTTCTTTTTTGAGCTGCGCTTTGAGAATGTGGCCTTTAGATATGAGGGTTGGGGGGGGGGTGCTTTTGGAATGGTGTTGACAGAGTCACCTATGGAGCGACAATAATTTGGCCATGACGACAAGGTTTTCTCTTTAGCCTTTGGCGTGGTTTATTATTCACATTGCACACATCAGTACACGAGACCTTCTCCTTGTGAGAGGTGACGGAGGAAGAGACAGAGGGGGAGGTAACATCTCCTTTTATACCTCTTACCTGGCGTCAGCTTCAATAGCTACGCCTATAGCGCCCTCTTGTGGAAACAGTTAAGCAGTTACATGCAATCATATATAACACATAACTTCAACAAATAGGATCAATCTGAATAGGAATGCATAATTCGACAAGTGACATGTAGATGGCAAAGCCAGAATATTCAGGATAACTTAGTCATTGATTGATTGATTGATTGAAAAGTTTATTAACAGATTGCAGAATGGGTACAGTACAGTACAGCTCAATACATACAATTGTTAAGGGGATGCAGACCAGAGAAAGACTTTCGTCTTGTTTACATCAGGGTCCCCCATTGACAATATACTTACCTATACCTGTAATTCTAAACATTACAAGTCTGTAGCACTGACACTGTTTGACAAACAATGTTATTTACCCTTAGATGCCAGAGTTTTTTTTTTTTTTTTAACTTTGACCAGTCAGCTGGTTCTTTTTGCGTTTATCGCTTTTTTTCTGGTCAAGTATGACCGACAGAAACAGGTTGAATGGGGGTACAGATGGGGGGAAAGACACTCTGAGAAAGTACGGCTTGTCCGGGAGTCGAACTCGCTACCCCAGATCCGTGACGCGCACGGTTGTCCCCGACGCCGAAATAGCGTTCGAGGTACGCGGTGAGCTACTGGAGCTCCCCTAGATGCCAGAGTTTTACCCTTCCTGCTGACTTGTTGTATAGAACTTGTAAGTCGCTTTGGATAAAAGCATTAGCTAAATTACTAAATGTAAATTAAATGAAGGGGTGCGTGTCATAGTGTGGGCCTCCTCACAAAATGCATGTATAATACTTCAATTTGTGCTATGCATGTCTATTTGTGATTCTGATGCAGCATCCTGTCATACTGCATGTCATAGTGGTGCATAATTGTTTCAGTCGCCTTCATGTCTCTGCAATTAACGTACTTTATTCCACTTTTTACTATCACTGTGAATATCAGGTGGTTGCATCGAATGACAATAGCCTAATAGCCCTAGTGTCATGGTGACGTTATTCAAAGTCGGTTTAAATTGCTTAACAGATAGCACTGAACGCCTAGGTGTAAAATACTCTGCCGGCCACAGTACAAGAACCATGGGGTCATCTGGTAAACGAAATAACAGGTTAAACAGGTTAAACAGCTCAGGATGATTTCAGTTGTGGCTTGGAAATGAAAAGTGCCAACATCACTGGTATGTACCGGTACATACTTCACATGCTTTCGAGCAACACTGTACTTATTGTACTTATTCTATGCCTATTCTTATGTTTGCACTTTCTACGTTGCACTACTTTTATTGTCTTTTATACCTATTCTTATGTCTGCTTTTATTCTGTATGCAAATTGTATGCCTATTGTTACGTTCTGCCTGGTCTTGCCCTTGTTCCCCCTCGCATTCCTGGACTTATCCCCCTACTCATTCAGGGTACTCTTCCTCCACATGCTGGACAATTCCCTTCAATTCCCCTTGGACTACCCTCACCAGTGCATACCATCCTGGTGTACTGGTGGCTCTTTAATGTTTCCATGTTCCTCTGTGTCCTTCCCCTGTTACTGTGTCTCCCAGTGTGGATCTGGCCCTTCATATTCCCCTGTTAGTGTCATGTTCCTATTCCTTGTGTTGATGTTATTCTCGAAGTCAACTTCCTGTCGGTTGTTGCTAGGCAACTGCGGCGTGGGGGAAACATGCACCCCGGGTACATTGTGTACGGTTCATTTAGTGCAGAAACGGATCGGAAAAGCTGCAAATTAAACACAATCAAGGGTAATTTTCTTCAGTGCATCACAATGCCAACAAGCTGCTGTGTTACGCTTTGTACTAGTAATAACATAATCAAAAATCCAAATCGAAAGTTTGATCGATAGCTGGCGGCTATCAAGAGGGCACATGTAGACTCAGACGGGAGAGTCGATCCTGGCCCCCAAGTCAAATCATACGTGATCTGCTCTACCCATTTCATAACAGGTGAGAATAAGGAACAAATATGTATATCGTAAATTAAGTTTTAAGTGAGGCTGTAAACAGCAGAGAAATGTTAGCTGCTAGCTACTTCACCATATATCATTAGTCCATTCTCTTCAAGTAGTCTACATGCCTTTTTTTTCGCCTTAGAATCACCAAAAAGGCTTTCGAAATAGTGAAATACCATGTTGGCCTCAATATTTTCAAAACAAATTATATGAAAAGGTTATGAAATGAACAAGAATGTGATCAAATATGTAATAAAAACGGAGCTCAACGCATACATTTGATCGTATAAATCTGTTTGTTTTCCACCATACCAAGATGGCGGCGGTCTCGTGACATCAGAGAGTCTTCGAGAATGTTCTTGTGTTACTCTTGTCTAGTGTTCAGTATTGTCTTGTATTAGTGTTAATCTAGTCTTGTCAGTCTGTTCCCTCCCAGGTGTGTCTCGTTTCCAATCAACCCTCTTGTGTCAATTAGTCGGTGTATATGTCTAGTCTGCCCTGTCTTCCTTGTCGGTTCATTACTCTGTTTATTCTGTATTCTGTTTCCTGTTTTATTCATGTTAGTGGATGTTCCTGTGCTTTAGCTGTTGTTGCTGTCATCCCTGGTCTCCTCGTGTTTTAGTATAGTGTTTTTTTGTTCCTCTTCCAGCATTGCTGAGGTTTTTGTTCTTGTTTTGGAAAGTACTTTTGTTTGTTGCATTTAGTTTATGTTTAAGTAAAGCTCTCTTTTGAATTACACCCGTCTCGTCCTGCCTGCTTCCTCCTTGTCCTGTCTGCAATTGGGTCCTACTACAACATCAATCCCTAACACCTATGTTCATTGTATGCTATTTGCTGTGAATCGCTTTGAGCTGCAATCCATTTATGAAAGTTGCTATATACAGTTATTATTATTATTATTATTATTATTATTATTATTATTATTATTATTATTATTATTATTATTATTATTATTATTATTATTATTATTATTATTATTATTATTATTATTATTATTATTATTATTATTATTATTATTATTATTATTATTATTATTATTATTATTATTATTATTATTATTATTATTATTATTATTATTATTATTATTATTATTATGTAGCCTACTCACCACAAGAGCACTTTGACAGGCTGAGTTGAGGGTTGACGGTTATTATGTTGCAATATGTTGTTTTGGGAAGGAAACATTTATTTAAAAAAGGTTATGGTGTGTTTTCATAATTGAATAAACAAACTTTCCCATGTGAGGAACACATATGTATACAAATATGTATGTCTAGGGTTATATTTGGCTCCTACTGCCTCATTTCTGTTTTGAATTTAAAACAAACAAAAAAAACATTTGCATTTAACATGATACAGAAATCAAATTTTGTGAGTATTATTATTTGTAGTATTTCAGGCACTTTATTAACCTTTTAGGGGAAAGTCTAATTGCATAGACTTGCACCTCAGAGCGCAAGGTCAGCCATTTGCAGCAGCCCTGGAGCAAGTAGGGGTTCATTGTCTTGCTGTAGTGTAGAACATGTCAACAGGGATAGCCACATTGGCTGTCATAGGAAATAAAACCTGTGACCTCCAAGCTCTGCAACCATCTAACCAACAGGCCACCCTGCCATCACACAAATGAATATTATCAACTATCAAGGTATATTAATGATTTATTTAATCAACACACAATGTTGGCAGATTATCTTCAAAATGGTCTGTACAGTAATGTATATTCACAACAGAAATCCCCCAAAATAAGGTATGATTCGCAAACACATCAGTGATGAGATCAAGTTTATTACACAATAAAGTGAGCCAAATACAACTGTAAGTGCTTTGTCAACCACATGCTATTCAGTAATGTTATAGTTTTAGAAAAGGAGTAGCAGTGAACTACACCTTTTTTGTGTTTCCAAACTTTAAATTTCTCATTAAGAATATTTCATTATGTTACACAAATGTGTCGTCATATGAGAGTGTTTTCTGTCATTAGTATTGGACACTGATTGCCTTGCTTACTTGCGTGAGCTTGTTGCGTGGTTGGCCTGATTGACAGCATTTTGAAAACCCATAGGCACTCATAATTATATCAAATGGGCTCCTTTCAATTTACTTTTAGCAGCACTGTGATTGTTCTCGTCTTGAGTGGTCTAATTTCAAGGCATCAAACTAATAATAGCATGTTGTGCATAGCTATAGCACTTTGGCTCACTTAAAACAGTGGGCATGAGAGAGTCAGTCACTATAATGACAGACAGAAAAGAAAGTTGTTATCTCTCCCCCTGTCATTCAGTAGTCAAATCACAGTACACAAAATGCTGGATTTACAGAGCTCCAGTGTAAACAACATGATATCATAGCATACCTATGGCAACCCATGGCAATGAAACATTGCTCTGGCAGTTGGAAAGCGTTTGACTTTCCAGAGATACAGTACAACACGTGAGGCGCAAGTGTATCACATTGAATGGGAAAGTACAAATGTCATTTCTCGGCAACCCTCAGTATAGGTTTCAACTTGACAACAAAAACAAACAAAGATTCTAGAATGGGCTACTTTTGATTCCCCTGTCAGCTGTTGCTATTAGCAAACACTGCAACAGGAAATAAACGTTGCCACTGAATCCGTCTATACATGTAAAAGTGAGAAGGTCCTTTCAGGAGAACAAGCGTGAAAAACGTCCAGACCCCACGGCGCTCCTGTATTGCAGGTGTAGGTGCAGCAAAGCAGTGTTCAATGAAAAAGACCCATGGCGCCCCTCTACTGCAGGTGTAGGTGCAGCAAAGCAGTGTTCAATGAAAAAGACCCATGGCGCCCCTCTACTGCAGGTGTAGGTGCAGCAAAGCAGTGTTCAATGAAAAAGACCCATGGCGCCCCTCTACTGCATGTGTAGGTGCAGCAAAGCAGTGTTCAATGAGAAAGGAGGGCAACAGCAGACTAATAGCAGGTGCAGTCCAAAACAACAAGGCTGTAAACTGTTGAGGTTGCTTTTCATGTAGCCTGACGCATCAGACCCTTGCAACGTATGCAAGAAAAAGGTGTCCAATCTGATCACAGCCCTATTGCCCCTCTGAGGGCAGAACATACTATCCAATGTTAATTTATTAGCATGATCAGTTTGTTTGTTTATTCAGAACGTCACCCTCTCGCTAACTGGCTGAAAATAAGTCAAAGTAAGCCTGTTTCCATAAGCAAGAACAACAGAAGATTGGATTGGATTTATATTGATTACCAAGCCAGTGTCTTGGCAAGGAATCACATGGATAAATAGTGTTACATCTGTGGGCAAGACAGTGATTAGCAAGATTTGGCAAGCATACCAGCAGTGATTTTCCGAGACGGTTTCAAATCATGCTGCAGTGCTAGATAGATGCCATGGGTATTATTGAATGTTACAGGCCCAAAGGTATGAATTAATTATACTTGTACAAATTGCCAAAGATCTAATAATGGTAGCGATTTAGCTGGTCCCTGGCTGTATATGTAACGGTATGCTACGCAAACTACTATGTGATATGGAGTTAACATAGTATAACATTACAACATGTAGGCAACAGCCGGGGATCAGCAAGTAGCCAATATGTTCCAGGGATTAATCATATCCTAAATGTGTCATGAGTAAAACTTGGCTAATTATATAGCTAACTATGCAAATCATTGTAGTTTTGGATGCAAAGTGGCCATGTTGTAAGTGGAATTGTTGTTGCTATGCCAGATGTGTCCTCACAGTGTAATGTTAGTTCTTGTCCTTCGTGTGTCCACACCTCTGTGTCGGTGGTTGTACCTTGTACCTGTGTCCTCAGCTCCTACTCATGCGTTCAGGATAGCATTCATAGGAGCAAAATAGGTTAACTAAATGAGGCAAACGCTAACATGTTAGGGTTAGCTAAAGTAACGTTAGGCAATAAAGTTGTGCTTCCAAAATCTTGTCGAAGGAGCATGATGGTGGTGATGTTGGGAGATGCAGAGAAAGGCATCGCTACAAGCAGCTGCATGTTGCAAGTGAAAGCAGGATAATGGCAGGCGAGGTGATGACTTTCAGAAATCAAAAGGCATTGCTAGAAGCACCTCCTGCGCACGCTTCCTACTGAACGTCAGTGAGTGGGTGACCACAATTTGCCATGCATAGAAAAACTGAAATGAACACCAGAAATAGCTTTGAGTGAGTGAACGAATAGTGAATGCCGACCTCATCATGTAGGATGACACATCTCCATGCATTTATCTGTGATCTGTGAGCCGATACTGAACTTTCACAAGGCAAACACCAGAAAGGCAAAGATATCTCACAAGGTCCAAAAGATAATAACCTTGAAAGGAGCAAAATAGAATACAGCACATAAAACCGATCCAACAAGCCAGTGAGTATTACAAGTTGCCAAGGTAACAGGTCTACAAGCAACTGTTGATGCTTAATGGAGCTCTTTGCCATGCCGAATCCCATCTCTTTCCCTCCCAAGATTTCATTACTCATCACACAATCCTGTTCAGGTATAAGAAATGCAGTGGGCAGTATTTAACAATACCCTTTGTGCTTCAAGTGCCAACAGGGCAGCAGTGCACAAATCCCCCATGTTTTCTCAAGGATAAAATGTTTTTCTTTTTCTTTTCTTTTTATCTTTATATAACCATAACTTGCCACTTTGAGCTGAACTGAAAATAAATGGCAGACAGCAGTGGATCTTGTCTTTGTTGTTACAATAAAGCAGACAAATTATTGTAATTTATTTATTTTTTTAGTTGTTGTTTTTTCCACTCTGGCTCATGAATAGGTTGTGAATTGTTTTTGTTTTTGTCACGTTTGACAGTCTGCTGTGTAGTCCACCGGACAGGCATATCTTACAGCTGCAAAAGTTGTCATATACAAACCACGTTATCTTCCTTTAATGAAACACTGACCAAACAAACACTTAAAAAAAAACATCTCCCGCAGTCAGGTAAGATGGTTTGTTGAAAAGTCCACTCTATTCCAGTCTAGTGCCCCCCTAGCATTTAAACATGGGTTTGCATGCGTTTCTGCAATGGCTTGGTGAGGTCCGAGTTCTGGGAGGACTGGGAGTAGTGGGAGGAGGAGGAGGCTGAGGCCTTGCTGTCCTTATCAAACTGCATGTAGCCATCCTGCTTGCTGTAGCTGCTGACACTGCTGTCGCACTGCGCGTCGATGAAGGAGCTGGAGTCGCTCAGTGAACCCCGCTGGAACTCCCGCTCGCACAGCTCAATGGAGCTGCTGCCCATGCCCAGCACAAATCGCTGGCTGTAGTCGTACAGACGGTTGGGACCAGCACCCAGTGTGTTGTAGATGTTAGTAAAGGACATGCCAGTGGGAACCCGCTGTTTTCCCATGGTCATGGATCCGGAGGGCGGGCTTCGGACCACGTCTGTAGCCTGGTTGGTGGCCAGGGACATGGTAGGGGTGGAGTGATGCTCCTTGAAGGTGTTGACACTGTAGTAGCCATTGGTTGGGTCCTTCGACGGGCAGAAGAAACAAAGAGGAATCATGTATAATATGCAATAAAGTTTGCTGTTCATAGGTTTTGGATGGAACTGCAGGTAAACATTTTTACAGGATGTTTCAACTAACCTTAACGACAAATAATAGTTTACCAGTACAATAAATTGCCCTGGTTGTACTTTCTGGATGCCCACCTTAATGTGCTGGAACTCCTTCTCCTCCTCCTGGAGCACCTCCAACTGCTTGAGAACGGGCTCCTGCTGGAACTCCCCACGATCAATCTGGATCACACATAAAATGTTCACTGTAATTCTAAAAACATGTCTTGAATGTTGAAGACCTTGTCATGAATCCTGACTGAATCTCGGTCGGTTAAAGAACCCAAGACGCCTATCGCAAAGAGTATAGCAGTGGCGGCCGCCCCCCCTCAGGCCCTGCCCTGGTTATATGAGAACAAGAACAATAATTTTTTAGTTTTTTGTTTTATAGCCCTATAAATAATATAAACATGTTTAAAATGAATAATATTTACTCATTTTAAGTATGTTTGTGTTTCCAATGCACAATATAACGTTACTATATAAAATAAAAAAATACTCGTTTTCAGGAACAGGAAGTGACTCACTTTTTTTTATTTTTTTATTTTTTTGTATTTCTCGGCCCGGGCTAGACGCGATAGCGCTCTGAGTGCGCGTCACTGTTCGATCGCTGTATCCGTCACAGCCAATCAGTGCGTAACGCGTTGTGCGTTGAAATATGACTATTATGTTGGAATCCGGGCGCGATTTGAAGCGGTCTAGTCAAGCGCTTAGAATTTCCGTCTAGAATTTCCATAGCCGCATTTCGCGGAGACGCTCTCTGATTGGCCGACGCGGCGATGCCAGTTTTTTCCTTAGCCACAGTTTGCAACATGTTCGAAGCTGTGTGTTGTGAACTTGTGATTCAGTCTGGAGTCTGAACAGTGGGCAGTGAGTGGAATGGATATACATCGACAACAGTCTGGGGGACAGTCAGTGGACATACACTTTATTAAGCCCTCCGGCTGGACCACGTTTCAATTAAACAAAGTGAGTTAATTCTCTCTCTCTCTCTTAGCCAACTCAGCTAACTTTAGCTGCTGTTAGCCACTCAGCTAATGCTTCTCTCTCTCTCTCTCTCTCTCTCTCTCTCTCTCTCTCTCTCTCTCTCTCTCTCTCTCTCTCTCTCTCTCTCTCTCTCTCTCTCTCTCTCGCTCTCGCTCTCGCTCTCTCTCTCTCTCTCTCGCTCTCTCTCTCTCTCGCTCTCTCTCTCTCTCTCTCTCTCTCTAATTTCACCGCGTGTGGGGCATAACCACTCAGACAATGAATGGTAACTTGTTTAAAATGACGAGATATACAAATGTGTTTATTATTGAATGGATCTGACATCATCTGAGAGATGAGCGAGAGCGAGAGAGCGAGAGAGCGAGAGAGAGAGAGAGCGAGAGAGCGAGAGAGAGAGAGAGAGCTGTGCGTGTTTGTGTTGGGCTATTGGAAACGTGGTTGCATCTTGCATTTGACTGACTGTGATCATATATTGATCGATGGCAATGGTGATAATATTCGGCAATGCGTGCCTTGTACATGTTTGCAAAATGTTTGGTATAGCGCCCCTAGTGGCGAAGCATCCACGAGCCGCTACTGGAGTATAGGGTTCCCCGGTGTTCCTGGCCAAATTCCCAATCAGGTCTCGGACATCAAGGCCACCTAATCATCCCTTCCCCTTAATTGGCTGATATCAATCGCTGTCTCCTGAGCCGTTCAGTCATTGTGTAGTGTGATGTGTGCCGGGTGCCAGTGTATGGCAGCCATTGAGCCTGCATAGCCCAAGGTTGGGTGCTACCAGTGGTGGTGAATGAGGCAATTTCTACCCTACATTGTGGGGAGCACTTTGAGTGTAGAAAAGCGCTATATAAATGTAATGAATTAATTATTATTATGAATTCTGTTTTGACTGCATTTGTGTTTGGTTGTTGGCCGTTTCTATGCAGAGCTAGGCGATTGCCCAGGGCGCCAATGGCTGGAGAGGGCACAAAAAAAAAAAAAAAAAAAAATGATTTTTTTTCTTTTTTTTTTAATTTATTATTATTATTATTATTATTATTATTATTATTATTATTATTATTATTATTATTATTATTATTATTATTATTATTATTATTATTATTATTATTATTATTATTATTATTATTATTATTATTATTATTATTATTATTATTATTATTATTATTATTATTATTATTATTATTATTATTATTATTATTATTATTATTATTATTATTATTATTATTATTATTATTATTATTATTATTATTATTATTATTATTATTATTATTATTATTATTTTCTTAATTTTTTTTCACGTCTCTTATTTTGGAGATCGAGGTCATACTGTGACACTGAAATGAAAAAGTATTTCATCAACTAAAATATCTATCATTTCCAGAATAGTAAACACATACAGGTGTAGAGGCGGCGGTGTGTTTCAGGCTGTGTGATGTACAGGCAGCTCTGTGTAGGAGTGTGTTTCAGGCTGTGTGATGTACAGGCGTAGAGGCGGCTCTGTGTAGGAGTGTGTTTCAGGCTGTGTGACGTACAGGCAGCTTTGTGTAGGAGTGTGTTTCAGGCTGTGTGACGTACAGGCAGCTCTGTGTAGGAGTGTGTTTCCGGCTGTGTGACGTACAGGCGTAGAGGCAGCTCTGTGTAGGAGTGTGTTTCAGGCTGTGTGACGTACAGGCAGCTCTGTGTAGCAGCAGTGTGTTTCAGGCTGTGTGACGTACAGGCATAGAGGCTAGTATCAGATATCAGGCTGGTACAAGGCTAGTATCAGATATCAGGCTGGTATCAGATATGAAGCGTCTAGATCAGCTACAGAAGCACCGGATTTGCTTCTGCTCAAGCCACTGCCAGACACCTCTGTGAGGAGATGAATGTGGAGGCTGTGCTGAAGCAGAAGAGGCTGAGAAAAACAAAACAGCAATTATCATATGAGTCTCCTGATGAGCCCTTCAGTGATGCACTGAAACAAATGGAAGTTTCCTTCTTCAACCAGGTTGAAGAAGGAAGACCTTAAGTTAAGTTGAGAGCAAGTTTGGGGTGCTTATCAACTTCCTAAGCTTTCCACTGAGGAGCAGAAACAGCAGTGTGCAGCACTAAGTAACTCCCTCACCTGCAATGGCCAGTCAGACCTGGATGGAAAATAACTTGCATTGGAAATGCAAAATGTCCCAGATTTTCCCAAGGCCAACATGACCACCCTGGAACTTTTATCCTTTCTACAGGAGTCTCGAGAAGAAACTGAAAGAAATGTACCCAAGTGGGTGTCCCTCAGAATTGCTGCCACCTATCCAGTGACTGTAGCTTCTGCAGAGAGGAGCTTCTCAAAATGTAAGCTCATTAAAACATACTTCAGGTCTACAATGTCACAGGACCGTATTAACACTTTGAGTGCCACAGACGTGTTACCTCGTTATTTCATGCCCCCGTTGAGTGCCACAGACACAAATTGTTGTTTGATTTTTTTATTAGCGATCTGAATTCATATTTCATCAACCGAGTCTCCCGTTGGTACAGCAGACCCTCTAGGAGCTCAGATGGGAAAATACCGCCCCCTATCGTCTATCCCTGTGTAACTGCAGGCCATTCGATTAGACTGGTGGATCTGTGGTGGATCTGTGTGGGGGGAGCCAACTGGCTCCATTATGCTGGCGAGGGATCTGATGATGAGGGAAGTGATCGCGAGTTGGAAAGCAGCGTGGAATATATATTTACAGCAGCCAATAATCAATCAATAAATGCGATCGATATTTGGAATGGCGATCAGGAATTGGAATAATCTTTTTGGAGAACATCTGATCTAAGGTAAGGAGTCTATGTTACCAGTTTTAGGATAATCAGAGCTGTATTCACTGAGATAACAGCGTGTCCCGTATGTGTATATGTGTGTGTGTGTGATCTTGAGGAAATGAGGTAATCGATTTCTCAGCTCGCTTCTATAGCATGCATAAGTACACATATACTATCGATAATCTAGCGTTTATTTGAAAACGATTCATAAATAGGCCGACAAATGACAACGTGTCTAGTGTATTCGAGAATATTCCAATAAATGCTGTTTATGAGGGAATATGTGTCACCTCGCAGCGCTAGTGACCACAACTCGGCCCGCCCCTTTTTCATCTAGGCTTGAAAGAGTTTTCTTTTTCTTTTTTTGTGTGTTTTTTTTATTTATTATTATAAATTGAATGTATAAGCACATGTTTACTATAAAAACGAACAGTTAGAATATCTAAAATAGTAACAATCCTTTGTTTAAAAATAGGCTGTTCACGGACATTATTTCAGTGAAACGGGGGCGTAATTACTATTTGCATGTGAATCAAACCTAAACTGTTTGGGGGAGAGGCAGCCCGCAGAGTTTTGCATTGGGGGAGTGTTAGAGCGACGCACTGGCCTCTGTTTACACTTTCAATGGGATTATCATCACGTTGGAGCAGCTGCACTCTGGATCAGAAAGAGATGAATGCATCGGATCTAATGAACGAGTACATTGAACTTTGTTAATCCAGTTGATTCAGTCTCGGCTCACCGGTGAACACACCGCGCTATTCAACGGAATTAACTATGAGATTGGTCGAGATGCGTCTGCATGGGTAAGTGTCTTTAAGAATGTTTGTTTACAGTAGCATCCAACTCCTTACAATTCCGCATCTTTGATGAAACTACACAGAGTTTTTCTGCCGACCGCAAGTCCAACCATGTCACGTTTATTGGGTTATAACGAGCCCATGCTACATTAACGTTAGCGTTAGCTATAGCTAGCCAGCCAGCCATGTAAGTTAAAGTTGCTAACGTTATATTGGGATATGAGGACTGTGTGTATGTGTAACTAGGAGGGATATGAGGACTGTGTGTATGTGTAACTAGGAGGGATAGGACTGTGTGTATGTGTAATTAGGAGGGATATGAGGACTGTGTGTATGTGTAACTAGGAGGGATATGAGGACTGTGTGTATGTGTAACTAGGAGGGATATGAGGACTGTGTGTATGTGTAACTAGGAGGGATATGAGGACTGTGTGTATGTGTAACTAGAAGGCATATGAGGACTGTGTGTATGTGTAACTAGGAGGGATATGAGGACTGTGTATATGTGTAACTAGGAGGGATATGAGGACTGTGTGTACATGTGTAACTAGGAGGGATATGAGGACTGTGTGTATGTGTAACTAGGAGGGATATGAGGACTGTGTATGTGTAACTAGGAGGGATATGAGGACTGTGTGTATGTGTAACTAGGAGGGATATGAGGACTGTGTGTATGTGTAACTAAAAGGGATATGATGACTGTGTGTATGTGTAACTAGGAGGGATATGAGGACTGTGTGTATGTGTAACTAGGAGGGATATGAGGACTGTGTGTATGTGTAACTAGGAGGGATATGAGGACTGTGTGTAGGTGTAACTAGGAGGGATATGAGGACTGTGTGTAGGTGTAACTAGGAGGGATATGAGGACTGTGTGTATGTGTAACTAGGAGGGATATGAGGACTGTGTGTATGTGTAACTAGAAGGGATATGAGGACTGTGTGTACATGTGTATCTGAGGAGGATTTGCTTTTGTTTGCCTTCAAACATGGTATCCATCACTTCAATCATACATTATTTTATTATTTATGCATCAGAGAATGGCCCATGCCACTGAGTGAGGACTTTGTTGCTTTTTCTCGTTGTGACATAGATTTAACAATAATTCTGCTTGCAGCTTGATGTGTGTAGGTGTAACTACCCCCCACCCCACCTCATACAATGTACAGTTTCTTCATCAAATACTCTCTTCTTCTTTTGTAGCTCTTTTTGTATCACAAACAGTACTGTATTTGTAAATCACACACACACACACACACAGACACACACACACACACAAACACACATACATGAGAGTGATCTCTGTGAGGGTGTTTGAGGGACTTCTGAATGATTAATGATAGCATATCAGGTAAGTGTGTGTGTAAGCAACATAGCGTGACAAGCCCCATCCACACACACACACACACACACGCACACACGCACGCACGCACGCACGCACGCACGCACGCACGCACGCACGCACGCACGCACGCACACACACACACACACACACACACACACACACACACACACACACACACACACACACACACACACACACAATGTACAGTTTCTTCATCAAGTACTCTCTCCTTATTTTTTAACTCTTTTTGTATCACAAACAGTACTGTATTTGTAAATCTGGTATGCCATAAATGTATAGATGTAGCAGTACTGTCTACCTGTATGTCATGTATGTCAATGTTATGATGAATTGAAAATGGGGGACCCTGATGTAAACAAGACGAAAGTCTTTCTCTGGTCTGCATCCCCTTAACAATTGTGTGTATTGAGCTGTACTGTACTGTACCCATTCTGCAATCTGTTAATAACATTTTCAATCAACCCCCTCAAGACCCAACACACACACAGAGATACAGATACAGTGCTGAGATTATTAACTTGTTGTTATTACACACACACCACACACACACACACACACACACACACACACACACACACACACACACATGGACCCTGCATCGATACACTCTGTAGAAATTGACTTTTATTTTATCTTCCTAAAATTGTTTATTTTTTATTGTGATGTTACCTACTAAGATAAGATGATCCTTTATTAATCCCCTTGGGGAAATTCTGGTGTCAAAGCAGCATGGGGGGGGGGGGGTACATAGCTTCACAGTCCTATACAGTCCAGATAGGGGGTCCTGGGGAGACAGGGGTCCTGAGGAGAGAGAACTATCATGGCAGCACTTAATTATGTTAATGCTATGCAGGAGATGGGCGTTGCTGGAGGGGTTTTTGTTGACGCCCCAGCTCACTCTGTCTGAAGTGTGAAAAGTGGCCTTCCTTTGAGAGGCTTTTTCACCACCTTAACACTATCAGTGCCGGCCGTGTTTTCCTTTTTACCCCCTTGAATGCCATCATCCACTTCAATGTTAGCGTTAAAAACGCATAATCTATATTTTAAATTATGTGTCTAATCTGCCCGTCGCTTATCAATGACTTGTTTGCAGTCAACATTGTCGAAACGGATCGTTTTTTAATCGGTTCATATCCTTTTTATAGAATTTCGAAAAGCTATCGTTTTCTCGAAATTTTCTCACAGCGCTTTGTGCCAGATCTCTACATTTTAATTTTTCAGATTATTCCAGATTGCTAAAGTACAGAATCTAAGCTTTCAAATGATGTGTCATATGTTGAAATCTGACATTTTTTTTAACACGATGTGCTCAATTATAACTTGCAAACCTGGTTGTGTTCTAGAATACTTAAACATGAATTGTGCAGTTTTGAATTTAACCAAATCTTTAAATTTCAGAGTTTGACTTTTAACAAATAAACAATTGGTATGATCTCTATAACCAGCATGATGTACAATCCTTATAGCTCTTTTTTGCAGTGTGCATATCTTTTGTAGGTTGGTTTTATATGTATTTCCCCAAACTTCACCACAATATGACAGGAGGTAGGGTACAATGAGTGTGCAATACAGAGTGTACAGTGTTTTCTGATTTAAGATGTATTTCGTTTTACCCATAATTCCCAAGCTTTTCGGAATTTTTTAGCATAGATATTTTATGTGTGGTTTCCAGCAGCAATTTGGGTCCCAACACTGACCCCTGTGGGACACCACAGGTAATATTTAAGCACCTTGACTTGTTCTGGCCTATTTGAACAAATTGCTGTCTATTACTAATATAGCTTTTAAGCCATTCAAATGCGACCCCTCTGACACCATACCTGTCCATCTTTTTAAGTAGAATCTCATGATCTATTCATTGTATCAAATCTTTTTTAAGGTCAATGAATATACGAAGTGCGTATTTCTTTCTCTCTATACATGTGGTTATTTGCTCTACTAGCTCCATTAATGCCATGGAAGTAGATCTAGCTGTTCTGAAACCATACTGACTATCCATTAATAGTTGACGTTTTTCAATGAATTTGGCCAGTCTTTCATCATATAGTTTCTCAAGTATTTTTGAGAACTGTGATAATAATGATACCGGTCTGTAGTTGGTGAAGAGGTGTTTATCTCCAGCTTTGGGATAACCGTTTTGAATGGAAGATTAAATATGTGAGTTAATTAATAGTTAATGGATAGTTAATGGTTAGTTAATGGATCCACAATTCCCTCAATTATATTCTTTACCAGGGTCATATCAATGTTGTCTCCATCTGTTGAAGTTTTGTTCATGCATTTGTTTACCATATCAGTAATTTCTTTTTTTCTTATAGTTTCCAAAGATATTGAGTCAAGGATTCTCTCTCCACAGTCCTCCTCAATTCCTGATCGATTCAAATTGACTGCACTTAACATGAAAATACTTGTCGGGTTAAATTTGGAAGGCAAATGCATAACGATAGGTTATATAACTATAACCAAGTTCTGTTAGTATTGGTGACGCTCGGCGTCACTCTCTGCACTGTACCTCGCACGCGCACTGAATAAAGACCACAATGTACCTTTATATCCCAATATTCGTCTGACCACACCCCTATCAGCTTACCTACATAAGCAGGGGTGGGGCCACATACTCGCCTCCTTCCCAAGCTTTCACCACAAGGTGAGATCAAGGGCTGCAGTGGCGTCGGACGCCGAACGTCACCAATACTAACAGAACTTGGTTATAGTTATAACCTATCGTTCTGTATCGTATGGCTCTCGCTCGGCGTCACTCTCTGCACAAGGGAGGCCGAGCGAGAGCCATCGGCCGACAAATACACCCCGCTGAGGCCCCCCACAACCATCAGATCAGGGAGGACCGAGCCCCCCGACCCCCCCTAATGGAGGGCACCCCCTCTATTGGAGGTTCCCGGGCGGGCGACGGACCCGGCCGTGCGAAGAGGCACTCAAGCAACTCAACGCACAGGGTGAGCAGACCGTAGCCTGACCCCACGACTACACACACGCACAACCCGCATGCCACTCGGGAACGAACGGAGGGAACAACCTCGTTACTTCCCCCAGAATCACGGGGTCAAGAGCAAACCCAACCCCGTGGCAAGGCCGTAGCAGCGGAGCGCGAAGGAAGACCCAGACCCACTGAAGGGGGGTCACTTAGTGACACCGCCCCCCACATCGCCAGCGTATTCGGATAAGGCCCCTCCAAGAGCGGGCCCTTTCCCCCCAATAGCACACCGCCTGGCACACTGACCCTGCAGAACAGGCAGTCAGCATGGCCGTAAGCACACAAAAAAGGTTAACCAACGGAAGCAGGCAGCGCACCGGGGAAAACCAGGCAACAGGCTGTAACCTGAGCCTGGAGCACTGCGGACGAGACAGGCGCCAAAGGAGTTAGCTGAGAACAGCCCCCCCGGCGGAAGGGGCGTATGCTGGCGTTGTTGCATGACCAAGCCTCCATTTAAAAAAAACCCACCCAGAGGGGTTGAGGCAGAGAAGGCTGACATGATTGGCAGACGTCATGAACGTGCAGGGGCACCCTCAACCAGGTAACCCGGGAGTTGACACTGCTCCAACACACCAGGGAATCAACCACCTTGTCGTTACCCAATGCGGTAGTTGTTCCTATAACCCCTCAAGAAAAAACTCCAAAACACACCTGCGGGTACACACTGGTTTCAGTTTTCAAAAAAGGGTTATCCCAGGCCTACGGGTCGACGAAACATTACTTCGGACCGGGCCCGGCGATACGGGAAGCACAGGGTCACCAGAGGAGGTCAAAGACCAACCCAACAGGCCCCTCTTCGCCATGCGTGAGAGAGGAGCGAAAAGAATGGAGAACCAGCCCCAAGCACACCGTACTTGGTATTCCCAGGCGGTCTCCCAACCAAGTACTAACCAGGACCAACCTGCGTAGTGGCCGAGATCTGACGAGATCGAGCGTGCACAGGTTGGCATGACCGTAAGCCATTACGACAGTGCAGAGTACAAAATGTACCCAACCAGGGTCTCCATAGCGCTTAACCCTGTGACTCCCGGACCGACCTGGCATTTTTCCCCCTGAAAAAAGCCCAAGTCCCTCAGGGTACCAGAACAGCAGATCTGCATCCCCCGCGGACAACGGGTTTAACTGATCCGGACCAGCGTGACCAGAACCAGTCCCGTGCCCTAACCACGCTGGCATGCCTACTCCAGGAGAAGGGGCAGATATGCGTGTTGATCTTAAACATGAAAAGAAGGCGCCACCCAGACGTTCGGTGCGAACCGCGCCCGGTGGCCCACCGCCAGGGCGTGAGACCCCTCTACATATGTTCAGATCCATTCCATCATCATCCCCCAGATATGAACGAGAATCCGTCGACAACCAACACAGGTCGTCGGAAGAGGAAAAACCTCCATCCCAGTTGCTTTATAAAAATGCTGTTTTAACCTCAAGCAACCAAGGCGTGCCAGTCATTCGCCTGATCTTCAACAGAACACCCCAAGCTAGCACTATGCGTGCGTCGGGACACAACCACATCAATGAACAGGCTATTTAGACCTGTCATTGAATCCCCAAGGCGCCCAGGGGAACGACAAGAGGGGTGTGATGCTTCCTAACTCCAACTCTTTTTAATAGAAAAAAAGGAAGCACCAACAGCATGTATCCCAGTCTACACAGCCGGGGGTAAAAATTGTTTACATTTTTACATCCCACGACCCTCCCATAGGGAGGAGACGGAAATCCCCAGAGAGACTTCCCACGCGAGCTGTACAGATTGAAAAGAATATATTGCAACCTTGAGCCATGTAAAATTTTGGTTTTAGGGCTCTCCGGGGAGGAGGCACTGAACCCATACACACTCAATAATCGAATTGAATCGAATACACACACAATAGAGCAGGACTCCTTTTTGAAGTTCTACTTGACAATCTGAGGAGGAGGCTCTGCACTCTGAGGAGGCTCCCTCACATGGAAGAAGAGTCCTAACTCACAGAAGGCCCGAATAGGAGCTTCGTGAGGAGGAGCCCTGACCACTCCCCGAAACAGATCCATCATATGGACCCGAACAGCTCACGGAAGTCCTACCAACAGAGACGCGCACAGTGACGTACTCTATGGCGGGGGAATTTCTGCGGTGCACACACCCAATATTCCAGGGCGTGGGACCAGGAAACTCCCCCCCCCCCCCCCCCCCCTCTTACCCTGTAACGTGCCGAACAGCAACGTGACAGGAACCTTGAAGGACAGGAGGTTTTAACCCCTGCCCATCAAAGAAGGGGAGAAAAGGATTACCAGTTCACCCCTTTACGACCCCACACCCATGATACGATGTAATGACAAAAAAGAGTATGACACAGTCATAGTCAGCTCCATGAAGCGTCTAACAGCTTCACACAGCGCATGTGCTAACCTGCTATCTGATTTTTACTAAGGAAAAAACACAGAATAGAGAGGGCCCCCTTAAGAGCCCCGGTACCAGACAAACACATGTGCTTCTGTGGCCAACCCAACCCAGTTGTAGGTTCCACGACACACACAACCCATTATCACCTACAAAAAATGGCAAAAACACTCTACAGAGGAACGCCGTTTTTCATAATGAGAGAATACATCATTCTCGATTAGTATCGGCCACAGGCCTTGCTAAGCACACACGAAAAGTGACCAAACAATCTTTTCTTTTAGGAAAATACAGTTCCTCAAGCAGTTCTAGCACAACCCCAGCAATCAAGCTAAGGGTTACATCGTATCCCACCACACAGTGACACAATATATTGTAACAACATGTCTGAGAGGAGGGTGAAGAAGTCCCCAGGGAACCGGGGGGAGAACACCCCTCCTACTTTACCCTTAATACGGCCAGTTAAACAGGTAAACCTGTTAATATGTGAACACACTGTTCATTGTCATTACAGGCTGAGAAAAAAATTCATCCTTTACTCATATGTCACCAAGCATAGCTTTATAGGTTAGTTTAACCCCCTTAGTTGTGAGTACACGGTACATGAACACACATGATGTTTTCTCAACACAACAAACCAGATCATTTTCACATCTGTAACAAACAACCCGATTTGCATGGAGACCAGTGACAAGACAATTCACACATAACTCGCGTCATATCCTAAATGTAGTGCAGCAACACTCGTTTTGGAAAACATCGTTATTTACAAAACATTTAGAAGGGAAAGAAAGAAGAAGTGTTCAAGGTCTGGTCAAGACCCTTCCTACCGTGAGCGCAGATCAAGCGAAACTGCAGTCTCTAACAAGGCACCGGTAGTAACACAGCATTCCTGTGTTGTCGACATGGGCAGCGTCGCCGCTCCATCCCGCCGCTACGGTTCCCCTTGTTGATGCAGTCCTCGCCGGCCGGCCTCAGGGTAGGTTCGACTAACGTCCTCTGTCAAAGATGACGTTGTAGTCAGAGTGTTTAAAGCATGTTATAGTCTCAGAACGTTCAACAGTGTAGCATTAAGCTAACGGCCGCTCTCGGCCGATAGCAGCAAGCTAACGTTACCTAGCCTAGTGACACAACAGGCTAGCGCCTGCAGCTAACAGCTGACTGGCTAACAGGTAGGCCACAACTAGCACGCAAGCTAAGCAGCTATCACCTGAACATGTACACAACGATATAACAAGCCACACTCAGACAGGCCGCCGTTCTGAAACCCTCCTCACCTTTTAAGAGAGAAGAGAAACGAGATGTTAACACAGTTTTACAACGGTGATTTTACCATACATCCGGCGGAGCCAGCACAAGTCCCATCTGGGCTGTAGCCGACTTGAACATGGATTTTCCGATAACGATCATCCATGCCCACATTTCCTCGTTTAGGGTATACTCTCATTTGCATATGAAAGACGGGGCCTATACGGTGACAGAGAAGTACCCACGCGTCCAGAGATCCTGGGATCACCAGTTCTACTGGTCGTGGCCCACTAGTTGCTATAATGGGCTTCAAACCAAGATCCTCCGCCGTCGCCTAAAAAGGCTGAACAAAGGACCCTAATCTGGGGCCGGTTTTCGTAAACATTGTCAGCTAGCCCCCATAGCACTAACAGACAAGTGGTGCTCGCAAGCAAACATTACTCACCAAACCTGGAACCCACCGCTTCTCACAACAGCGGTGCGTCCTACAGTCCAGCTGTGTCGCTGGAGGGTTTCACCCCATCCAGCCGCAGCAATGAGGACTGCAGTCGGGAGGCATGTAGCGGCGTGAACTCCCAATACGAAAAAACCGGCGGAGGTGTAGAATGATCATCATCTTCCAGACACTCCAGTACGAAGACAATATCGCCGTATTTTCTCGAATATAGTGAGAGAGAAAATAAAGATATGATGTCAACGTATCTCTTGTTTTCCAACTTTCTCCTACTAACAACCTCGTCAAGTGGGGATCTACCGAAGGCACTTCCTTGTGGTGAAAGCGAAGAAGGAGGCGAGTATGTGGCCCCACCCCTGCTTATGTAGGTAAGCTGATAGGGGTGTGGTCAGACGAATATTGGGATATAAAGGTACATTGTGGTCTTTATTCAGTGCGCGTGCACGTGCGAGGTACAGTGCAGAGAGTGACGCCGAGCGAGAGCCATACGATACAGAACTGATCTATAATAAATGCACCTGACACAAAATGCACACATTATTTTGTTAATGTTAATTATATTGTTTATAGTTTTATCATTTAATGTACAGTTCAGTTTGTTTTATTTTATCATTTGCCTTAATTCTATTACTGATTATCTTGTTATATATAATAATTGCAATTTAAAATGTGTTATTTAATTCGATACATTCAGTTCTAATAAAAAAAAAAATCTTAAAGATATTAGTGGTGGTGATGGTGTGTTTATGTTTAGTAGTAACATTGTAACAGTTACAATGGAGTAAAGGATCTGAAACACTTATTTGTTTTGTTGTGGACAGCTGAACAACAGTAGGAGTAGGAAGACGCGCACCGTTAGCCTAGCTTAGCGTCAGTCACTGGAAGTAGGTTCCTCCATTAGCCTAGTTCCCCAGGTGGGGAGGGGAAACTGTACATTGGAGGTGGTTGGGTGGGTGGGGTGGGGGGTTGGGTCATCTTGTGTACTTTGTGTACTAAGACGGAGAGCAAGGGTGTGGAATAATTTATGGACGTGGAGTACAAGCTCTGTCCCTTGCGCTGCATTCCTTCACTCTTAAGATTTAGGCAATAGGTAATTCTGCCTTAATACAGCGCAGAGCGCATCTAACAACTGTCGAGCAGCCAAGAAATATAATGTTACAGTGTAATGTTAGAAGATGGCCCAAAAAGATAGCCATAAAGATGCAAACAGATGGAAAAAAGCTTGCCGTGGTCCGCAAAGTGGCTGCTTCCAGGAGAATGAGAATTATTTTCTTTATAAAAACAAGATTTGGTATAATTTTTGGAAAAGTATTTGAAAATATAAAAGTATATGAAAACTATATTAGGACCAATATGGTAATTCAAATTAATTCCATATCGCCTTGAATTAGTTTGAACTTGATTTGTGGAAGATGTGTCAGCCCGACTCACCATCATCTGTTTGATGGCAGGGTGCTCCTCAGCCTCCCGCGCTGCATTGGGATCCTTATGAAGAATCTCCACCCGGATGTCATTTTTTGTCGAGACCACTCCTTTGGGATCTGGAAGAGAGAGAGACAGTGTTGCCACTTATTGGTAATGGCTGACAGACTCATTGGCACCACATCACACCATATTCCCTTACTAACACACATGGCAGCTTCAAAAGCTGTAGCCAACCCCCCCCCCCCCACCTCACATCTCTCTGCTGCTACAATGATGGAACTGTGAAAGATATGCACAAAACGCCTTCCAATTCACTTTGGTGTAACATCAGTGTTTTCCATTTGCCATGAGCTCGATTATACTACTTCCCCATACTCACATTAAAGGAACACACCAACATTTTGGGAAATGCTCTTACCATCTTCTCCAGAGTCAGCCAAGAAGATAGATTTCCTCTCTGTGCGTTCAGTAGAACGCTATCCGGCTGCAAGCTTCCATGAATGGAAGCAGATACGGACTCTGAAAGAGGTGTTTTTGGCGAACAGCTAGGCTAGCTGGTCTGTATTTGTCTTCCATTAATTTGTGCTAAGCTAAGCTAGCTTGCAGCAGGATAGCTTTCTACTAGTGATGTGTCGGTCACGAACGAAACGGCTCTTAGAGCCGGCTCTTTGAAGTGAACGACGGGAGCCGGCTCCTGATTGTGTGTTTTTTTGTTTGTTTTTAAGTCGCAATATGTGTGGTGACGTCTGTGTGTCCACGCTGAGCAGAAGGGGGATGGGAGGGGTTACAGACACACACACAGCAAGGTGAGCACATGAACAGGAGGTGGGAGGGAGACGAGAGAGAGAGAACACAGAGAGAGAGAGAAAGATGCACTAGCGCAACAGACAGAGACAACACGCTGGAAAGGTGAGGAAATGAGTGACAGCAGGAAAAGCAGTACAATTAGCAATTGGAAAATAAAAGACAAGCAAGGGAACTGCAATCAAGGTGCCAGTGTGTCTACTGCAACTGTTGCTGCTGCTGCAATTAGTTCTACAGCATCATCCAGTACAGTGTACACCACCACAACCACCTAGACCTACTACCCAGAGCTCTACAGCACCATCCAGTACAGTGTAGACCACCACAACCACCTAGACCTACAACCCAGAGCTCTGCAGCATCATCCAGTACAGTGTAGACCACCACAACCACCTAGACCTACAGCCCAGAGCTTTGAGCCAGTTTTTGCAAAAGGCTATGACACAATTTTTTGTAGCACTCTGCTTCATGTTGAGTATGTAAATAAAGCTATATAAATTATAAACATTTGAGGAGCCAAAATAACCGGCTCTCAAAAAAGAGCCGGAATTCCCATCACTACTTTCTACTGAATGAACTGAGAGGAAATTGGCATCTATCTTCTTGTCTGACTCTGGAGAAGACGGTAAGCACATGTCCTGTCTTTTAGACAATGTCAACATTTGTATTTCTTTGTACAGCTAGATTTATATTTATTTAATTTATAAAATTCTGTTAATCTTTACAGGTAGTTTTAGATGATCTCCAGTTAACGCATCACCACTAGACTTGATTGGCACTCCCTCCTAGACTGCAGTTTAAATCCTTCCAATCACTTAGGTGATTTAGGTCCTGTCTGTGTGCTGAATTCTTGCTGAAAATCAAGCAAAGTTCCACTACCGCATGGAAGTACAGCGAGAGCCTTACTTTCTGTTTTCATATCTCTCTGTCGAGAGAGGGACACAGGCAGGGATGACATGACCAGATGGACATCCTCTGTAAAAAATAAAAATAAAAACAGTATACAGTAGTTAACATCCCCATAACATTTCTGCCATCTTCCCCACTCCTTTGTGATCGCTGGGGTTATTCATAAAAGGATATCGCTACAGTATCTACTGCATTTATACAATTGATCTATCAGAAACACTGCCCTCTTTTCCTGATCCCCCAATCACAACTGTCACAAACTTAGTCAGAGGGAAGCAACAGTTGTGATTGGAGGATCAGGAAGAGAGGGCGGGGTTTCACATAGGTCTCATAGCAAACTGTTTAAGTGGATAGTTGGGAAGTTTAAATTATGGGAAATGTGCTTACCATCTTCTCCGGAGTCAGACAAGAAGATTGTCACACGCTGTCACTGCCTGGCTTCTCTCTCTCTCTCTCTCTCTCGCTCTCTCTCTCTCTCTCTCGCTCTCTCTCTCTCTCTCTCTCTCTCTCTCTCTCTCTCTCTCTCTCTCTCTCTCTCTCTCTCTCTCTCTCTCTCTCTCTCTCTCTCTGACGTCTGTGGGCCGATTACGTCATCTATAATATATATATATATAATATTCTATATAATATAGAATCTGGCAGCATCTGAGGTGGGGTTATATAGATTCTATATAACCCCACCTCAGATGCTGCCAGATTCTAACTTGGTGTTTTCCCAGTCAGTCGTAGTTCATTGTGCGCCCGTGAGTGATCTATTCAGTGTTCTTTAACCGTGCCTAATCCTGTGTTGTCCTCCTTTCCCGCAGTCCGGTACCTGGCTCTTCACCCTGATCTCGTGCTTGTATAACGTGGCCTGACCTCCGCCTGCCTGACTATTCTCCTTGCCTTTTCCCGGAACGTATGAGGACCTGAACCCGTGTATGACCCCTTGCCTGTTGGACTGCCTGCTTACTCCCCCTTATTACCTGAGTACCCTTTACGTTATCGAATCCTGCCCGTCTGACTACCCTGCCCCACACACGCTCCCTGGACTGTACGAGACCCCCCCCCCCATGTCACTCTATTCCTGCCTATCACCTGACTACCCCTTTCTAAATAAATATACCTGTGTTGGGTTTTAACGAGACCTGTCTTCCTTTCTGTGTCCGCATATTGGGTTCAATACGTCTAGCCATGACAAAGATAGATACCAATTTCCTCTCTGTGCGTTATGTAGAAAGCTATTCGGGTGCAAGCTAGCCTATCTTAGCACAAATTAATGGAAGTGAATACAGATAAGCTATAGCCTACTGTAGCTTAAAACTCTGGGAGAGGTGTTTTTGGTCAAGAGCTAGGCTAGCTAGTCCATATCCCCTTCCATTAATTTGTGCTGAGCTAGGTTAGCGTGCAGCCAAGTAGCCTTCTACTGAACACACAGAGAGGAAATTGATATACTGTATATCTTCTTGTCTGACTCTGGAGAAAAAGGTAAGAGCATTTCCCATAATGTTGCCGTGTTCCTTTAAGTTTTTATAAGAACCATAGCTCAAGATTTCCCTTAGAATCTTGCCAAAGTACAACATTTGGTGGTGCCCATCTCCATTGGATTGGAAATGCCATAATCAATTAGACATAAGACTATGAAAGCCTATTTTAGCAAAACGCCAGAAAGAAAAATTGCCTCAATAATCAGCTTTTTAATTTAGATTTTTTATTTAAATTTAAATTTTTTCAAACAAACAAAGCAATGAAAGAGGCATTAATGACAGCTTACTTCTCTGGAGACGTGCACAGCAGAAAGCGCCCAAAGTTCCCATGAGGACAATAAGAGCGAGGAATGCCCCCACTGCCACGCCAATGATGACAGCCAATCGCAGGGTCTCTGAGGACACACACAAAGAGGTTATAGGTTTGCTGTTTCATCTCTCTAATGGGGGGCGACAGTGGCTCAGTACGGTAGAGCATAGGTAATTGGAAGATTCCCAGGTTGAGTATGGCTCCTCCCAGCAGCGTGTCGAAGTGTCCTTGAGCAAGACACATAACTGCTCTCAATGAGCAGGTTGGCAACTTACATGGTCACCTCCACCGTCGGTGTGTGAATGTGTGAGTGAATGGATGAATAAGAGGCACAAGTTGTAAAGCACTTTGGTTAAAAGCACTATATAAATGCAGTCCATTTACCATTCTCTCTCTCTCTCTCTCTCTCTCTCTCTCTCTCTCTCTCTCTCTCTCTCTCTCTCGCACCCACGCACGCACGCACGCACGCACGCACGCACACACACACACACACACACACACACACACACACACACACACACACACACACACACACACACACACACACACACACACACACACACACACACACACACACACACACACACACACACACACACACACACACACACACACACACACACACTGTAGGCACACATTGCTTTACTAGGCTTGTCTTTAATGTTTATAGGCTGTTGCCACTTGCCACTTTTTATTACTGCATTAATATTATGAAGGTCTAGAGGGTCTCCAGCTTGAAAGGGTTGAAATGTCCATCATCAGGAGGTGTTTTAAATAGGGCTGTGACCTGAATGCTTTAAAGCTTTGGAGCTTTCATCGCTGCCATGGTAAGCAATGACAAAATCAAGATTCAAATGCTTTGTTATTGTTTCGTTTTTTACCACACCAGCATTAGAAATAGTTTATAAATAATTATTACATGGCGTTTTAACATTCGCCAAAATGCTTGATTGTGATTGGTCAATAGCGCTCGGTTGCCCCTGACAGCGGTCAGTTATTTCTCGATAACTGACCGCTGCTATGGGAAACGTGCAATAATGACCGCTGATACGGGTAACACAGCGCTATTGACCAATCACAATCAAGCATTTTGGTCGCAGACAGTCACGAAAGCTAAGCTCAGCATATGCACAGCTGCACTCATCAGGTAATCAGACCACACACCTGCCGGCTGCCGGCGATGACAGAGGAGCCACAGAACAACTGCGTCTGCATTTGATCTCGTCTTGTCGATGGTGTAAAATGAATGAGTTATATTGTTAGTAAGTTAGCCATGTAATAAGCGGGATAATGTATAGCTATACTCTGTCATTGTCGCAAAATAATTGACCTTCACTGCATTAGAACACCTCGGCGCGGCGCCTCTGTGTTCTAAACTCCGTGTCGGTCAATTATTTTGCGACAATGACCTCGTAGCTATACATTATCCCTTACATAATGACATAATATTCTCATTTTGAAAATAAGTTCTTCTCAGACAGGGACATGAAGCCATGAGAACTACCACATAGCTCACATTTACCCAACACTCTGTGCATGGCCAGAATGAAGCTTTGATTATTAGCTGGTCATTACTTTAAAATCCAAATAATGGTAATCGGGCCAGTTTTAAACACACACAAGTTATTAAAATGATCCCTCCATTTCAATCGGTTGAGGTTTTGAAGTAATGCTAAAACCAAGGTTCAGCTCAGTCCAGGACATCAATAAAAGCACAGAGGTATTTATGTGCCTTCTTTAACACCTCTTAAGCCCGAACGGTCCGGTGGTGGACCGCAAATGACATCATGCTATAAATCCATGTCTACAGACTGTATGAATTAATTTTGCGTTTTCTTTTTTCAAATATAGCCAAGAGTAAAGAACCTAACCCTGTCAAAACAGCAGTCATTGTGTATATTTTTCAGCAATATGTTTGTTTACTAATAGGTTAACCTCTTAACACATTGGGCGCCGGGGGTTGTGCCCATCATTGTACGCAGTCTGCCACCGTTGAAAGCCTATGGAGATGTTTACCTTCTTTGCAGGGCTATAACTTTTTAAATTGTATTGCTATATTGACATTACTATGGCCCATTCAACATCGATTATCTATCATTCAGGATGTGGGAACGTTATATTTTTTTCATTCATACATTGTTGTGTTAATACCGTCTAGAATATAAGTATGTTTTTAAGGTTTTCTGCTGTAATTCCAAAAACAAGAGTGAATTGAAAATGGGGGACCCTGATGTAAACAAGACGAAAGTCTTTCTCTGGGCCCCGTTCCATGTACCGGGATAACCGAGTTAGCCGGATAACTTTAGCTGGATAACTGGGTTAGCCTGACTTTCCGATTTCATGTACCTGGATTTCCCAAATCACCATGACAACATATCCAAAAGTTTGAGCCTGCTCGAAAGCAGAGTTCAAGTTCAAGTTAGCCTGAACTATCGCCACGCCCCCGCAAAGAAGTGACAGCCCGTTTCCTGAAACTATTCCCACAGTCTACGATCTGCATTATACCATTCTGAATTACGTTTTTGTGCTCCATTCTTCCAGAGGGGGCTTTTGAAATGTAAAATAGACCCAAAATGCTGATATTAAATTCACTTTGTCCTAAATAATGCACGTTATATATACCGTGGCGACGGTGGCGCTCGCTCGTGCGATGTACACATGATGTGGTTATTTTAATTGTAACTGGGATTAAGATGTCTGATGAGATGCGCTGTTTGACGGATTTGAGAAATTGAATGAGCCGTTGACGTCACATTAATGAATGAGGATAAAGAGATAAACTTCATTCAAAACAACGGATATTCTAAACACGGGTCTCTCGTTCATTAATGTATAAACAATGAATTTATCCCATCTGGCCCAGTGGCCCAGCGGTAGTGCTCATGCCTGCCAATTCAGCGACCGGGGTTCAAATCCCCGTGTTTCCAATATGATTTTTTTGAATATAATATTAATGATTATACGCCAAAGTAGCCTGGTTTTAAGTTAAAATATTATAAATCTACATGCATTGAGGATGTCATTCTTTATATAGCTCTCAACGTGCACCAAATTGAATTATTCCTATATTGCAAAAAGAAGGAAAAGACTAGGGCCTTGAACCCCGGTCGTCCGTGTGAAAGTCAAAAGAAGAACCCGTTACACCACAGAGAAGATAAGTAAAAGATTGACTATACATCAATCAATGGGTAAGAGAGCCGTATCGTAATTCTGTATAACAGTTAACTAATAATTTTCGCTAGCAAGATCTCATTTGATTATTCAATCCAGCAGGCAAGTTTAAAGAAATATAATCTGATTGATTGAGGTAATGAGGGACTTAGAATTAGCCTATAGATAACGCATTTAACTTGTCGGCGAGGCGATTGAGCCTATTGCAATCTGTCAATAAAGTCTTAAATCAATTAATCAATCAATGCCGTTGAGAATCAGGGTCTCTGCCATCGATACGTGCTGGCTTTCCACCTAAAACGGGAGCGCGCATCTAGCCTGACTTGAGCCTGACTCTCAAGTCTGGCTTGAGTTAACGAGACTGAATCCTCCTTTGTGAAACAGGAAAATCCCGGCTTTGAACATCGGGTTAACTGAAGCTGGATAATGGACATGTTGATCGACTTAGTTGAACCACGTACATGAAACAGGGCCCTGGTCTGCATCCCCTTAACAATTGTGTGTATTGAGCTGTACGGTATTGTACCCATTCTGCAATCTGTTAATAAAGTTTTCAATCAATCAATCAATCAATCAATCAATCAATCAATCAATCAATCAATCAATCAATCAATCAATCAATCAATCAATCAATCAATCAATCAATTCAATTAATCAATCAATCAATAGGCCCTGATGCATATGATAGATTATCGATTGGCGTTTCTTTCCTATACACGCCATATTAAAAAATTCAAATGTATATGATTGGTATACATTATGCTTCTTCATGCGTGAAGGAAAGGGGGGGGGGGTCGTTTATAATTCCTTGATCGTCAGTAACGGCTTTATTTAGTATGGGTTGATATATTGATCAGATGGTTTGCAGTGAAATGAATAAACAATTGGGCTGAAAATAACGTTACTGTGCTCTTACCGTTCGCCGATGAGACTGGAGGAAAAATAACCAATTATTTGACGCCGATCTCCTAGATCCATTTCCGGTTTGTATGGCGCAATAAACGCAGAAATCATATCGATTATTAAGTTTAGAAAGCGATCCAAATGCACTATAGTGTTTGTCTGGATCCACGTAACAAGATATTACTGCCAGAGGGATTTCCTCGATGCACCAGCGCCACTTCCGGTTTTGGCGAGAGTGTAACTCGCCTGACCATCCACCAGGCGGCGGTATTGAGGCGTTGCAATCTCATACAGGGTCCCGCTGCAGTTCGGAGGTTGGCTGGATGAATTATGAATGCCATGGCAAAAAAATGAAATATTGATCCCAAAAACGGCGTAAGTCATTCTTGGCGTTCAACGCATGGCAGGCAAAACCGACGTAAGTCGTTCTTGGTGACCAATGTGTTTAGCCCTGAGCCCTATTTTCTGAAAATCCGCCTAAAATACATACCTAATTAAATGGAATATTGCTCCACTTCTACAAGGTCCATTTGCATGTTCTTGGTATCTAGGGACATCTATGGACCTCAGTGAATGTATCCCCAGTGTCAGAAATATTGTGTCTATTACTAGGCATGCTTAAATTGTGATGAAACAAAGGAGAATATGAATTATGATTTTTCTTTGCATCTTTGACAGTGAATAACACCATGCTAAAAACTGCCACTGAGCTCGTTCAGTACCTTCTTGAGATCATCTAATGAAATGAATAAATGGAAGATGATTAAACAGAAGGTTTTGTAAATACAGTACTGAATTCTCCCATCCGGACCAATGCAATTTTAAATATTATTATAGAATATAGAATAGCAGGCATATAAATTACTTTATTATAGCCAATTCGCACATTTCTGAATTGGGCCAAATCTTCTCTTTCAAATGGCCGAGTTCAATTTGGATTTAGTATCACCAGGCGTGCATAAGAACAGATAATGAAATCTACTGTATGTACAGTAGGATTTTTATTCTTGCCAGAGCTCCGCTATTTTGAAACTGATTTCAAATCAGATGGTTGCTAAATGCTCAAAATAGGGGAGACAAACTAACTGTGCTCCAATATATGCCAATAACTGTGGTATATAATCCCGAGTAATAAGAAAAAAAAAAAATAATAATCAGGAAGTCAAGTGCTTGAAGAAAGCTAGAGGCCTTTGGGAAGTGTCGTTAATTCCAACGCTCATTGAAAGCTCTGGATGTGCTCTTCTCAAAATGATGGACCTCCGCGACCACAACAAACTATGGATGTCCGATATTATCGGCCTACCGATATTATCGGCCGATATCGGCATTAAAATGTGATATCGGAAAATATCGGTATCGGTTTTCAAATTTTTCTTTTTATTATCATTTTTTTTTTATTTCTATAGAAATAATGTCCGATATTATCGGCCTACCGATATTATCGGCCGATATCGGCATTAAAATGTGATATCGGTTGATATCGGTATCGGAAATTAAGAGTTGGACAATATCGGTATATCGGTATCGGTAAAAAAGCCAATATCGAGCATCCCTACAACAAACACATTTCGAAAACTAAAATCTCACTAATAACACTTTAACCTATTGGTAAACAAACGTATTGATGCAAATATACATTATAACTGCTGTTGTGACATGGTTATGATGTTTATTCTTGAATATGTTTGAAAAAAAAACGATAATTATGTCGGACAGTCTGGCGAGCTTGATTTATGACGTGATGTCATTTGTGGTCCGGCCCCGGACTGCACGGGGGCGGAAGAGGTTAAAGCGTTATTAGTGAAAGATGTATTCGGAAACTAGCGAATATCTACGGAAGGAAATGCGTGCCGCCATTTTGTTTGTAGTCATATGAGGTGAGGAGACCCAGAGCTTTCGATTGCCATTGGAATTTCGAAAAACTACACTACCCAGCTCATGCCAGCTCCTGTCAATCAAATTACGTTATTGGCATAAATTAGAAATTAGTTAGTGTCTCTACCTTTCTGTGAACGTCTGGCAAAAAACGGCGTTGCAATCTAATGAAAAATGGTGAAAAAATCTACATAATAAAAAAGTAACTGTACTTACAGTAGATTTCATTCACAGTCTTTGCTGCACGCCTGGTCATACTAAATCCAGATTGAACCATTGGAAAGAGGAGATTTGGCCCGATACATAGATGTGCAACTTGGCTATAATAAGGTAATTTATAGGCCTGATATTCTATATTCTATAATAATATTTCAAATTGCATGTGTACGGATGGCAGAATTCAGTACTGTATCTACAAAACCTTCTGTTTAATCATCTTCCCTTTATTAATTTGCTTAGATTTAGACACGTGATCTCAAGAAGGTGCTGAAAGTGCTCAGTGGCAGTCATGTCTGGTCATTTTTCACTGTCAAAGATATATTAAAAATTAAAATAAATTTAAATGTGATATTCTCCTTTGGTTCATCACAATTTACTCAAGACACAATATTTCTGACAATATTTCCTGAGATCCATAGATGCCGTTAGATACCAAGAACATGCACATGGTCCTTGTAGAAGTTGAGCAATCTTCCATTTACTTTTTTTAGGCAGATTTTCAGAAAATAAGCCTAGGGTTCAAGAGGTTAACAATATAATCCATTATATAGTTTGGTCGAATATAGATAAAAGAGAGAATCCAAAATGTAATCTCAATCCCATTGGCATCATTGTCAACCTTATACACTGTACTCAAATAAATAACTTATTTGGAATTTACCCTTGCTATTCTATTGAAATTATGTTTTTAAGTTGCAGGAAATTACAGCAAATGGCTTTCTTTATTCCAAATATTTTTGCCCCCCGGACAAGAGGGGCGCAGCTCCCCTCCGGACCCCCCCCCCCCCCCCCCCCCCCCCCCCTGTTTGAGTCTCAGCTCCATCTTTTTTCACAACCCTTGGGGAAGCCCTGAAAAGATATCGCCATCTTTCATCAGTGTAATGTAATTGCAAATTTAGATTCTGACTGAGTCTCCTCCAGAATTGGGAAATTTCACAGTTCCAAAACGGATGACATTTATTCAAACAAAAAGGCTTATCGCAGAGTCCTCCTTGTCCTTCCACCCACTTCAAGTAATTCCAGCAACATTTTTAAACTTTCACAGGCAAAGAGGGGCTACCGCAAAACACACAAGTAGTTACTCTCTTCGCTCTCCGTCTCTGATTCAATCATTCTGCACACACCCACACATGTATGCGCACGTGCACACACTTCACTTCACTTCTTCCCACACTGTAACCCAGCTGCCCATACACACACACACACACACACACATACACACACACACGCACGCACGCAGCGTTATTTTTTTTCCCTAGCCGCATTTCTCGGAGACGCTCTCTGATTGGCCACTGACTGACGCTCTCTGATTGGCCACTGACATGTTTGCCCAATTGCGTCAACATTTTATGCAACCAACTTGTGTTCAGCGTTTCTCTGATTGGCCACGACGCCCATGTGACCGCGGCAGCGCGAGAGAGCGGCAGTGCGGAAATAGGCTGCATTCTATTGCCATGCTCTGCGACAAACTCTAACCTTAACCAACTCCGAAACAATGCCTAAACTTAACCCTAACCTTAACCAACTCCGAAACAATGCCTAAACTTAACCCTAACCTTAACCAACTCCGAAACAATGCCTAAACTTAACCCTAACCTTAACCAACTCCGAAAGAATATTGCCATGCTCTAAGACAAACTCTAACCTTAACCAACTCCGAAACAATGCCTAAACTTAACCCTAACCTTAACCAACTCCGAAACAATGCCTAAACTTAACCCTAACCTTAACCAACTCCGAAAGAATGCCTAAACTTAACCGGCGAAAGAATGCACGTTAAAAGAATTAAAAAATAAAGAAATCGAAGTGATTCAAATTGTCACCAACGCACCGCAGGATCCACAGCAAGGTGGCGAACCAGTTGAGCTAACCGTCGATGTTAAAAGAGGGGGGATTACGGCTGCATAATGCCGCGGCAGAGCTGAGCTGCCGCTCCGCCGCTGCCGCGTCGCCGCGGGGGCGTGGCTAGGCGCAAGCTGGTTGCCTAAAATGATTAAGCTGCCCAATCGCGTGACGAGCTGTGTCTTTGCCCATTTCCGCGTCGAGCAGCCTGCAAACTACCTGGCGTTCTATCGCCATGCTCTAAGACAAACTCTAACCTTAACCAACTTCGAAAGAGTGCCTAAGCTTAACCAGTGTAGAAACAGGCGTCGGCCAATCAGAGAGCGTCTCCGAGAAATGCGGCCACGGAAAAAAATAACGCACGCACGCACACACACGCACATACACAAATGTTCCTTCATACATGCACCCCCCTCCCAACAGACCATGTTAAGCGCCACTGAGCCACCCAGTGAGCCCACAGACAGACAGAGACCATTTGAGCTGCTCACCCTGCTCTTTGAGGCGTATGATCTCCGTGTCAGAGCCGAAGCTGTTCCATGCGGTGCAGTTGTAGATGGTCTGGAAGTCCGCGGGGACGATGCTGCTCATGGTCAGCGTGGAGATAACACCTTCCTCCGTGCTGACCGTCTCCACGGTGTAGCGGCCGGACGTGCCGGACTCCAACACCGTCTCCTTCCACGACCACGCCTGAGGGAGACAGGGCAGGCGGCGAGGTGACGAGGAACACGCAGGGAGAAACACGGAGATGTCAGTGACCATAGACGTACAAATAAAGCTGTAGACAAACACGCACATACAGTATACAGTACATACAAACAGGGGAAATAAATGCTCACACACACACACACACACACACACACACACACACACACACACACACACACACACACACACACACACACACACACACACACACACACACACACACACACACACACACACACACACACACACACACACACACCTGCGTGCACTCACTTACACACAGAGATACAGGTACAGTATGTGGATACATACTCAGACACATACATTCACTTACACACAGAGATGCAGGTACAGTATGTGGATACATACTCACACACATACACTCAATCACACACTGCTCCTTTCCATCACTCGTTACCATGCTGTACAAAAATGTTTCTTTTATTTTTCAGATTCACTGAATGTCTTTTAGTTGTTCTATTGTAGTGCTCATCTGTCTTGAATGAATTCACATGTGAGTTGAGCTTACAGTGCTATAGCATCCTGTCATTCTGTTACTTTGTACTCCTTGTACACTCGTTTCACACCCGTCATTTAAATAAAGGCCATGGCGGAGCATGCACATACAGTAAGCATCATGAAAGAGATGATGACTAATCATTTTTGTGAGAAACAGTAGACAGACAAAAACACCACTTTCTGACAACGGCCCTGCCCAGGGGGCTCAAAAGCTGTGACCTTCCAGTCATGATCCTGGGAACCGTTACCCGGAACCGTAACACATACATCAATATATTGTGAGATTTTCCGTGCAGATGTTATATCGATACCGTGACGCCAAGTATCAATATTTAAAAACATATTTTGTGATGCACACTCCATAATCTGATAAGCTTTCATGTCGGTTCTGTGAATAAATACATAATTCCTGCTTTTTGCCTTTCTTTGTCAAGTTACACAGTGTATCGTGGTATTATTGTTATCGAGGTCCAAATAAATGGTAAATTTATCAGTATCACATCGTATTATGAGTTACTCGTACCGTCCCACACCCCTGTGTTTTGGACTAATGGGATTGACCCCACTCCCCTGTATTGACGAGAACTCTTGGCCATGGACATATCTGGAGGAGAGCAAGGAGGGAGTATGGTGAGGGAGGAACACGATAATGGATGAGGAATATGAGGGAATAATATAGGGATGAGGAGGGAATAAAATAGAATAAAATATGGGAATAGGAGGGAATAATTTAAGGGATGAGGAGGGAATAAGATAAGGGATGAGGAGGGAATAAGGTGAGGGATGATGAGGGAATAATGTGAGGGATGAGGAGGGGATAAGGTGAGGGATGAGGAGGGGATAAGGTGATGGACTCACAATGCGGTCAGGAGGAGGACTGCTGCGGATGAAGCACTTGATCTGTCCCTTCTCTCCATAGAGAGCCTGCTGGGTCTGGGTACTGGAGATAGTGGGAGGACCTGTAGGGGCGCAGCCAAGGAGAAGCACTCAATCAGTACAATAAACCTCTGCTATACATCACCCCATGGCCACCACAGCATATGCATTAACTGGCCAAGGGCAGAGGTATACTCAAATCACTTAGAAGAAGACCTGAGACAACCGATTATTCATTTGGTGATTTTTAATTAGCTTTTATCATTGGGATGGGTGTTTTTTTTGCACAAGAAGGAACAGTGGGTTTCATCGTGGATAGAAGTCTGAAGAAAAAAAGAGAGGAGAGAGGGAAGAGAGCAGATAAGAGGTTTGAGAAATGAAGGCCAGTCGTTGCCGTCCTCCAGCCCCTATCTGCCCAGTTGCTTTCTCCCTCTCAGCTGTTAAATGAGATTGAGAGCATTTGAAACAGTCTGACCTTTGCTTCCCGCACTACTACATACAATGGCGGCCTCACCACTCAAGGAGCGCTCACAAATTTCAGAACTGCTGACCATGAGGAAACATTTCCTTTATTCCTATTCAGCTGAACTCTACAGTGTCACTGTTTACAGAAGCAAAATAGATATCAGTAGAGAAAGAAGAGAGAGAGAGAAGGAGAGACTGGGTGAAGTATTTTTAGGCAGAACTGCCTATAATTATCTTCCTCCTATTTTTGGGGCCGGGTAGCTATTGCATTGGAATTGGATCCTGCCGATGGCCATTTTCTTTTTCTTCTTATTTTTATTATTTATTTTCTCCTCACAAGCCATAATGAATTTCACTGTTTAGGCTAATCAAACAAAATGGCCCCAATGTTTGCCTCCTACTAACCTACAGTATGTGTTTTATTCTACCTAGCATGCTGTACATTGTTAGGATTTAGGAGTTAACATAGCTACTCAATTCTGAAACAGATTCCACCCAAATATTTTGAAGACCACCTGTGGGTCCTGACCCAGATTTTGAAACACAGACACACAGCAAAGTCATTGGTCATGTATTGTATCTGAACAGTTTTTCAAGGATTTGGTTCTAGGGAGGGTTATATACAATAAGTGCATCTGGGCCAAGGCAGAATTATATTCTCACAGGTATGCAGTTTGACCTGCATGATTTGACATGGGAGTGAGAAGTGCAAATTAAGACTATAATTAGATGACTTTATCTTGGCTCAGACTATGAACGTGGGCCTTGCGAACTGCTAGAGGATGTGGAAGGAAACACAAGAGAGAGATGTTATAGGAGGGAAAGGGAGGAAAGAGAGATAGAAAATAGAAAATGTGTACCTCAGGTATAGAAGAGGACAATGTGGAAATGGTTTCAGATTGTGTTGTCTTTATGTGATATTAGATTAGATTAGATTCACATTCATTGTCATTATACAGCGCAACTACAGTACATTTTTTTTGGCAACTAACCATGGTGCCTCATTCAAATGTAATAGTAAAGTGCAGTAGCAATATACAATGTACAGAAGTACTGGAGTATATAAATGAGTACTACTGAGTAGTAATGCTAATCAGATGTATGCACAGTGTTATAGTAGTGTGATGTACAGTGATACAGGCAAGACCCTATGGCAGTAAGTCATACTGGCCAGCGGTATAACTTGTAAGAGTGGGTAAGGAATATGTACAGATATAAATATAGTAACTACAGGTATGTAAAAAGGATTATATGCAGGTATATACAGATGGATGTGTATACTGTATAATATGTATATGTACTGTATATACAGCATATACACAGCATATTTCATTGGAGGTTGTTTTCATGGTTTGACCAATGAACGTGAAGGAAATCAATACCACCACTTTGATTACCTTAATTATTATTGACATGGACATTATTTTCTCAGACAGTTCTTATTGGAAAAATAAATGCTATTATGAAATCTTAGTGGCTAGCCATCTACATTGCTCGAAAGGGAATGGACTCTGGGGACACACTTCCCATGCGCCTGTCTGTCCTCCTGGAAGGCTGGTCTGTATCAGTCGGCCTATAGGTTTACTCCATTACCAGTCACATTGTTGAGACAGCAGCATCTTTCAGGCAGTATTGATTGTTGACCTTGCTAAGTGTTATCATTTAATAACTGTCAGTGTGTCATTTTCTAATATGTATCGATTATATTATTCATTCAACAAGGTTGCAATAGCTTCTCATTTCACTGTTTCCAGCTTCCACACGGCTACGATAAAGGTTAACCTTTAATTACGTTTGTCCTACTCTCTTTCAAACAACCAAACACAGGTTTGTGTGCAGGGCCATCTTATCTAAGTCTTAATTGCTAAAACAAGTACATACACTAAAGGATCTTTTTTCTTACTGTCAACATAGCCTACAAATAGACCCAAACCTACAATAATAATATAATAATAATAATAAACGTTATTTGTATAGCAGCTCAAAGCGCTTCACAGACAGAAGTAAAGAAAAGACAGACATTACATTAGCATAAAGTGCAGACATAAAACATCATTGGTTACAGACATATAAAACCAGCATAAAAAAAGATAGCAGCAAGGTAAGGCAACGTTTTTCACGTTAGGATCTGATCGGTTTGATTCCGTTTTAAAATGGGCAGTAATACAAAATTATAAAATAGAATAGACAGTAAAAAAGTACAATAAAATAGTTAGTCAAATAGAATAGATAGTAAAATGATGCAGTACTGCCCTCATTTACAATACAATAATCAGTGTTGATGTAATGAGTCTAGGCAGCCTAACAGAGCAGCGCATCGCTCTTAACACTTTGAGTTTCTTTAGAAAGTTCAGTTCTAAATGACCTTATAGAACAACAGAGCAGTGCATCGCTCTTAACTTAACAATAGAGCAGTGCATCGTTCTTAACGCAGCGGAAATGGTGTTCAGTTCAAAATTACAGTGCATAAGAGGTAGTAAGATACAATTTGCATAACTGACACATCAATTTGACAGGAAGTGCATAAAAGTAGGCAGGATAAGAATAGTGCAGGCAAAGTACTATTTGTGTCAAGATATCAAGTCTCCCTGATGTTTCATTTAAATGCCTGAGCAAAGAGATTAGGTTTTAAGCTGTCTTTTGAAGATATTTAGCGAGTTGGCTTCCCTGATGTTTTTGTTATAAAATAGGCAGTAATAAAAATGATAAAATAGAATAGACTGAGTAAAACAATTATTAGATAGTAAAATTATGCTGTACTGCAGTGCAATACAATTGTTAAATTAAATTAAATAGCCCTCATTTACAATACAATAATTAGTGTTGATGTAATGAGTCTAGGCGGCCTAACAGAGCAGCGCAATGCTCTTAACACTTTATAAACAACAGAGCAGTGCATCGCTCTTAATACGTTGAGTTTCTTTACAAAGTTCAGTTCTAAATGACTTTATAGAACAACAGAGCAGTGCATCGTTCATAACACTTTCGGTTTCATTACAAAGTTCAGTTCTAAATTACTTTATAGAACAACAGAGCATCGCTCATAACACTTTGAGTTTGTTTACAAAGTTCACTTCTAAATGACCTTATAGAACAACAGAGCAGTGCATTGCTCTTAACTTAACAATAGAGCAGTGCATCACTCTTAACACAGCGGAAATGGTGTTCAGTTCTAAATTACAGTGCATAAGAGGTAGTAAGATAAAATGTGCATATAACTGACACATGCATTTAACAGGAAGTGCATACAAGTAGGCAGGATAAGAATAGTGCAGGCAAAATAAAATTTGTGTCAATATATCAAGTCTCCCTGATGTTTCATTTAAATGCCTGAGCAAAGAGATATTTGCTCAGATATTTCATATATACAAAGATATTTAGCGAGTTGGCTTCCATGGTGTTTTTGGGCAGTTTGTTTAATAGTTTTGGGGCACTGTTGACAAAGGCTGCATCACCAATCCCCCTCCCCACTCCCCAGGGGTGTAAAGTACTTGAGTAATTGTACTTCGTTACAATACTTAAGTACTGTTTTGGGGGATTTGTACTTTACTCGAGTATTATTAGGTTTGTATACTTTTTACTTTTACTCCATTACATTTAAAAAAAAAAACATACTTTTTACTCCTTACATTTAAAATGCAGACCTACAAAGTACAAAGTACAAATCTCACAGGTCCAACCATTTTAATTAGTATATTTTAAATGTTTATCTGGCCTAACGAATGTTAACGTTATTAATCCTGCGACCGCAGGTAAACAGCCAATCAAATCCCCATCAATGGAAAATGAACCCGCCCATACCCATGTTGATTGGTCCTTGTGCAACACTAGAAAGCGGGGATCTTTGATTAAACACCTGCTATCAGAAGAATAGACAGTCAAATCCGCATTATGCTGTGGTTAATATTGTGATATTATTCAGGGTACTCCAGTATTCTGTCTTTAATATTGTGATATTATTCAGGATAATCCAGTATGCTATGGTTAATATTGTGATATTATTCAGGCTGTGATGTGAATGCCGTCCATGTTAGTTTATCTTCAATGGAGAAGTGCATTAAATAATTTTTATGCAAAGAAAAGTGTCCTCTGTTCTTTCATTCCAGCCTTGCCTAAACACCAGCTGATGATTTCACTAATTGGCTCACCTCTTCAACTAACTCACCTGGTGCAATGTACTGTATAGTTAAAATCTAAACTTGGCCACGATGGAATGAGTTAGACCCCTGGTCTATCCCTTAAAAAAAAATACTTTTACTTTTTAGTACTTAAGTACATTTAAAATAAGTACTTTTTTACTTTTACTCAAGTGTGTTTTTAGAAAAGATACTTTGACTTTTACTTGAGTCATATTTTGAGACGGTACCCATACTTTCACTTAAGTATAATTTCTGGGTACTTTTTACACCCCTGCCACTCCCCCACTCCACCCATTTATTTTTATGATGTTCTCTCTCTCTTACATAGTACTGTATATGTGTATGTCTCTAAATGTTTTGATGAATTGACAATGGAGGACCCTTATGCAAACAAGCCAAAAGTATTTTTCTGGTCTTCATCCTCTTAGCAGTTTTTGTATTGAGCTGTACTGTATTGTACCCATTCTGCAATCTGTTAATAAAGTGTTCAATCATTCAATCAATCAAACCGATCTCTCCGATCTCTCAACCAGGAAGCCATAGGTTCCCATTGTATACTCAAATCATTAAATACAACTCGCAAACACATTTCCAGTTTTAAATATCATATTGTATTATCATGAAAATCAAAGACATGTAGTTAATACAAAATGTACTTCAAAAGGCAACACGCTCCATCTGTCTACCAATGTACAGTAGTAAACAGATCAATGTGGTCCCTGAGCAAATTGTGCATTACACTTCCAGGAAAAAGTAACGTTCATTACAACGATGAATTATGCAAAGCAACAGAATGGGTCTGTGACTTGTTTAAACCCTTTTCCTTTCTTTTTTTCCATTGTTGCCCGATACGAGCTATAATATAATAATGTTGGCTGGATGGACCATACTTGCTCCGGTCGGGCTGCAGTGACGTCAGTGAATACGCTGATGTTGTTGTTAGCTTTATAGCAACGTTAGCTGACAACATTGTCCACACAAAGAAGGTGCAGGTTTTCCCAAACCAGAAACCGTGGGTGGACAATTCCATCCGAGTTGCCCTGAATGCTCGTACCGCTGCTTACAACTCGGGCCGAGCATCGGGAAGTACGCAAAGAGGTGCGGGCTGCTAAACGGCGATATGCGAACAAGATGGAGACACATATGGCACAGAACGACACAAGAGGCTTATGGTGGGGAGTACAAACGATAACTGATTATAAAGTCAGCCCCCCCTCAATAGTGAGTGCCGATGCCTCTCTCGCGTTTGAACTCAACTTCTTTTATGCACGGTTTTACTGCTCACTGGCTAACGGCGTCACTGGCACGCCAGCTACCGCGGGGAGGGGGGGGTTCATCCGCGGGGGGGACACACACTCTCTCATTGACGGAACACAGCGTGAGATTAGCGTTCATGGGAGTACATATACTCGGAAAGCTGCAGGCCCAGATGGGATAACAGGACAAATACTAAAGCCCTGTGCAAATCAGTTGGCCCCAGTATTTACATCCATATTCAATCTATCCCTGGCTGAGTCTGTGGTCCCTGCCTGCTTCAAAATGTCCACTATAATCCCTGTACCGAAAAACTCCTCTCCAGCAGGCCTTAATGACTACAGACCGGTGGCACTCACCTCTGTGGTCATGACATGCTTTGAGAGGCTGGTCAAGGACCACATCTGTGCCTCTCTCCCTAGTAACATGGACAGTGGTGCAGTCGTAATATGGGAACTGGTAACACGCCACGTGCACGCGCGCGCGGGTACGTGCATGCGCACAGAACTGATTTATACACACACACGCACGCACACACACACGCACACACACACACACACACAAGCGCATATACGCAAGTGCAATCTTTCTATCATACAAGCTCTTCTTGCTCTCTATTTGTGTGAATGTGCGCGTGGAAAGCTGACGCGCAGCACAGACGCTTGATTCAATATCATAAGCAGGTAGACCCCATCACGAATTCCGAGCCACATTAGTATTCACCTCCACTGCCTGTGTCACACAGAATGAAGGGGGAGATGCATTCAGATAGCCAACACCCAGACACTTAGTCTCCCTGCGCTTTTTGTTATGTAAAACGGTGGCCGGGTACTTAGTCACAACGAATGGATACAGCGCATTTTTGTGTGCGCGTACACGCGAGTACACATCCGTGCGCGATCGCGCGTACTTCTGCCTCAGTGATCTGGTAACACGGTGTGTAACCGCGTGTGACCACGACTGCACCACTGAACATGGACCCACTGCAGTTTGCATATAGGACAAACAGGTCCACTGACGATGCGGTCTCCCAAGTACTACACAACACACTATCTCACCTTGACGGTCAGAAGGGGGGCTATGTGAGATTTCTGTTCATTGACTATAGTTCAGCTTTCAACACCATAGTCCCCACCAGACTGGTTGACAAGCTGATCGATCTGGGTCTGAGCTCCACCATGAGCGCCTGGATCCTGGACTTTCTAAGTGACAGGCCCCAGGCGGTCAGGGTGGGGGGTCATACCTCCAGCAAAATCACCCTGAGTATCGGGTCCCCCCAGGGCTGCGTTCTGAGCCCCCTGCTGTATTCACTGTACACACATGACTGTGTGGCCAGGTTCAGCTCCAACTCCATAGTGAAGTTTGCGGACGACACGGTGGTGGTGGGGCTGATCTCTAACAATGACGAGAAGGCCTATCAGGAGGAGGTTGATGAACTGGCACACTGGTGCCGGGATAACAGCCTACTCCTGAACATTGGTAAAACCAAAGAGCTGATTGTGGATTTTAGGAGAATACAGCAGGGGACACAAATTCCACTGTGGATAAACGGGGCTATCGTGGACAGGGTGAGCAGTTTCAAGTACCTGGGAGTCCACATCACAGAGGACCTGACATGGTCAACACACATAGATTCGGTGGTGAAAAAGGCGAAACAGCGCCTCTATCACCTGAGACAGCTAAGGAAGTTCAGAGTATTGGGGAAGATACAAACGAACAATGAACACTACACAACAACAACCACCAAACGCACATAGCACACACATCCACACGCACACACTCACTTTAAACAAACACACTGTAGCACCCACTCCACACACTTTATAGCACACACCCACTTTAAACAAACACACTGTAGCACCCACTCCCCACACTTTATATTTATTGATGAAGGATTGCACTACAACTCGTACACCTTACTGTAAATTGTACCTAAATTGTACCTCATCCCATTTCTGCTTTGCACTATATAGTACTGTACATTAGTACACTGCATAGTATTGTATATTATATGGTAACTCAGAACATTGTACATATGTCTATACCGAACACTGTGACCTCATTTTCTTCTTCTAAATTACATGCTATACTATGTTATTTGATACTATCTTGTCTAGCACAGTCTCTGGAGCGTAACAGTAAGAAGCATTTTGTATGAAAGTATTCTGTACTTCTGTATGACAACTATTAAAGAAACTTGAAGAAACTTGAACTTGAAGATACTCCACCACTTCTATTCCGGGGCTGTAGAGAGCATCCTGACTGGAAACATCACTGCCTGGTTTGGAAAGAGCACGGCACAGGACAGGAAGGCACTCCAGAGAGTGGTGCGCTCAGCAGAGCATACTATGGGTATTGCACTACCACCCCTGCAGGACTTATATAACAGGAGGTGCAAATCCAGAGCCTGCAGAATAATGAAAGACCCCCACCACCCTAACAACAGCCTGTTCAAGCTGCTGTGGTCAGGCAAGCGCCTAAGGTCACACGCTGCAAGAACAGAGAGACTCCGGCTCAGCTTCTTCCCCCAGGCCATCAGAACACTGAACACTGAACTCTCCACTCACAAGTACACATGAGCACACACACACACAGACACGCACGCACGCACGCACGCACGCACGCACGCACGCACACACACACACAAAACACTCATGCTTTAAACAAAATGTCACTTTTAAAAAATGGAAAGTCACTTTAAAGGAAGGAGATGTATAGTATAGTTTAGATACATTAAGAGTTACAATTGTAGGGGAGCTCCAGTAGCTCACCGCATATCTCGGCGCTATTTCTGCGTCGGGGAAAACCGTGCTGCGTCACGGATCTGGTGGACTCCGAGTTTGATTCCCGGACCCGCCGTCATTTGCCAGAATGTCTTACCCTGCTCTATATCCCGTTTCACCCTGTATCTGTCGGTCATGCTTGACCAGAAAAGCGATAAACGCTAAAAAATAAAGTTTCAAAAAAAATAAAAAAAATAGTTACAATTGTAAATTGTATATTGTATAGTAGTGTTTCTCAAGAACTTAGCATGTCTTTTTTTATCATGCATATCTTGTGTCTTACCTATTTAATATTTTTTTCTATGCCTATTTTATTATTGCATTTTGCACAATCAATGTGGGCATGACGACCCGCATTTCACTGTATGCCCTGGTATCTATGTGACAAACCTCTTGATTCTCGATTCTAAGTAGAAGAAATGCATTGTAGTTTTTATATGTTGTTATGTTGCCAATTATACAGTATTTATGTCTCCTTTTAAAAATGTCTTTGTCTTCCTAATCAAACTTCTTAATTCACAAGTCTAATTTTTCATTTTTCAACAGAAGAGAACAACAACAAATCTAACACGCATACATTTTATATTACAATTAGCCTAACACCATGTACATGTTCTCCAAATAATGAAACTTCATTCCCAATCCTTTTTTCTTTTCTCCTTTTTTCTTCCATCCTCAAATTTTGTCATTATGCCAATTCCCTCCTGGTCATTGCGCTGCCCTACTCTCGGTCTGGGGTGGGAGTAGACTGCCAGGAGTTTCACTTAGAGGTTCACGTTATCTCGCCAAGATCCCCACTTCCCCACTGAACAGGCAGTAGTAGTCACTGTTGCAACGACCAGGACCCCATACTGGCTTCCCACCTGCAAACACTGCCAATTGTGTCTGTAGGGATGACTGACCAAGCTGGTGGCACAGCTCGGGAACCCGGATCTCTGCGGTGGTAGGCGAGTGCTTACCACCAGACAGCATTCCAGCATTCACTATTCCAAAATACGTCTTCCTCTGATTAAAGGATCATTCCAGTCATATCCAACCTATTGCATTGTATCTATCTGACCAAAATGCTCGTTCACTTTTGCGTAGTTGCTACAGTATATTGGGTTGAGCTGCAGTAGCCAACTGGCGTGCTCTAGAAAAACACAACTTGTTCATCTGTGGTCCAAATGAGGAGACTTTGGTTGGAATGGCCAGATCTAGAGTGCAGTGTGGACAACGATGCACCATTCACATTCCAATGTGTGAGACTGAGACGTGCCGATCTGCTTACCATTCACCGTGAGCGACACCTCCTTTTCCCCGGCGCCGACTCTGGGGACCACGGCCCGACACACGTACTTCCCGGCATCCTCCTGCTTCACTGCCCTCAGTGTCAGAATGTTCTTATTGCTAAGCACCTAAGGGGTTGAAGGGAAGTGGATTGAAAGGTCAGATCAGGGATCGGCCCAATAGATGCCTGTGATGGACTAAGGGACGAGACCCTTGTTCCAGTTGAAATCCATCCAGCGGTGACCAAATGGACACATGTCCTGCTTGTTAAGCTGCACAGCACTCAGTATAGGCACACTATGGCCTCATACTGTAGTTGCAGGATGAAAGTAGCAAACGTTATTCTTCAGGGTATTGAATTGAATAATAAAAAAAAAAAAAAAATGAAAATACATAAACATGTTTAAACAGAAATAAATAAACACTATTCACTTAACATGTCCGAAAGTGTAGGAAGAAGTATAAACGTATTTAATCTGTAAAGGGCAGAACAAATGATTGATTGAGACATTGATGCTATATGATAGAGATATATAGCTTTGCAGCGATTAGATAATTGTGTGTGTGCAACCTCATGTGGCTAACATAGTAGTTGAGAAAAGGAATTGTACCGATAATCATGGTGGGACGGCTGACCCTGCTGTATTAAAATGGCCGGCTCAGCAGTTCATGAAGCCGTATTGTATTAGCAAACAATAGACTTAACTATAAAGAATTACCTCAGGAACTGTGGATGTTGTTTGATTACCCTACTACTACTACTACTACTACTACTACTACTACTACTACTACTACTACTACTACTACTACTACTACTACTACTACTACTACTACTACTACTACTACTACTACTACTACTACTACTACTACTACTACTACTACTACTACTACCACCACTAATGTACAGAATCGTAATGTATAGAGCTGCTGTAAACTGGAATTGTATACCTGTGAAGATAATGATGATCAGCAACAAATGTACTTTTAAGAAAAAGTTGAAAAATGCTGTTATGAATAATGAAATACAGTTGAGTTACTGATTTATTTAGTTAGTATTGTTAGTTTAGTTAGTATTGTATTTGTGGCTGGAGCCTTTGTGTGTGTTTTTTTGTGAGATTTTAAAGACATTGAGAATGTACTTAGGCTAAAGTGTTTCTTATGTATGTATTGTTTTTTTTTATTAGTGTAATGTAATGTACTGTAATGTTTTAAGTTATGTGTTCGGACCCCAGGAAGAATAGTCTTTCACCCATGGGTGTAGACTAATGGGGATCCATAAAATAAACAAATAAACAAACTAGATATAGGGTACCATCATATGATGAGATTAAAGCTCCTTTATTAGTTATGAGATGGATCACACTTTGGGCCTCAATCGGTGGATCTGGCACCTGCTTCTGGAGCTGCCAACACATGCGTGTGACATAATGCGAGCCCCGACTATGAATCCCTCACTTGCTGAGTAAAATGGTTGTGGGTGTCGTTACAAATCCAAACTCATACAAAACATACGCTGCCACTTCAGCCTCACTGTTCTGCTCCAGCTGTCTTCATGTAGAACACTACCCACTGGATCACAATACCGAGCTTGAGCTGGTGCTTACCATCTCTGGCAGTATTTTAGTTGTTCGCCTACAGTACATCTGCTCAGGTTTTCGCGAATCCCTAGCCTCTCCTTAATAATAATAATAATAATGGCTTGAATTTATAATAAAAAGGGGGAGGGGGGAGGATAATGTTGACCTAAACTAAGAAACAAAATACAAAAACAGAACAGAGCAAATAGAACAGAACAAAAAACTGAACAAAACTAAATAGAACAAACAGAATTAATAGGATGCTCAGGAGACCATAGGCCTGGGTGAAGAGGTAGGTCTTCAGCAAGTGTTTAAAGTGGACAAGATAATTGGCATTTCCTTAGCATACCAAACGATACCAATCATTCTACATACAAAGGCAATGAGAGTGTTTGTGTGGCAGGTTTTGTGACCGTTTCAATAATGTTGATTAGAACCATCTCCATGTGGCTGTTCATTAACAGCCTGGAAAAAAGTATTGATCCTTGGCATCAATAAAATATCATGGGGAAACTAAAGCAATATTACACTGTATTGATTTTCATAGCCCGCCCCCAGTGCTAAGACAGCAATTCAGAGAATAGCTTTGTATGAATGAAGCTCAGTTTTCTCAAGGGGGCTGTATTGATGCGCTATAGATATGGTCACTGTGGGAGGAGGCGTCTGGTTCGAGCAGCGGTAGGGGTGAGCTAATTGACACAGGTGCAGCTGGTCTGTGTAATTTATATCTTCCAATATCAATGGAATATCTCTCCAGGTGAAGAATTTAGGTCATTATGTCTGTCACTGATACACGGGTTTGGGAAGGTTTAGTTAAAAATTCAAACCATTACACATTACCGATTATTTTAAATTGTAAACAGTAACATAATACATTGGATTACACCAACCTGGGAATGTAATCTCATTACTTTAATTTACAGTACTTTTGGATTACTTTGCCTCGGAAATGCGCAGAATATAAAGCAATACAGAAAATGTATTCCAGTTTAACTTCTAATTCTAACGTGACAGTGTCTGCGACATAACAATATCATGTTTTTCTGTCAAGAATATGCCATTTCTTTAGAGTGACGGTTGTCGATAGTGTCAAGCACCAAAGCATACATTTCTTTGTACTTACTGTAGATTACTGTTATCCTGTTAGATGTAATCTGTCGCTTCTCAACCCTGTTTATACGTACCACTCCTGAATTGCGTTTCATCCACACGATGGTCAGGGAGGGGTTTCCTGTCCAGGCACAGTTGAAGACGGCGTCAGACCCCTGGTCCACCTGTAGAGACTGAGGCTCGGCTGCCATCCGGGGCCCGACTAAGAAAAAGACACCAAGGGAATCACGTTCCTGTGGCATCTTCAATGACGTTACAGTTTAGTCTCAACAACGGATTTGCATTTGCGCCTTAACTTAACGTTTTGTACCTCATTGTCTGCATTTGTACCTCACTGTTTACAAACGTTTACTCACTGTACTTAGATTGTATTTAGGTTGTACTTGTATTGTATATTGTATATTATATATTCCTCTTTTACTTACTTTTTACTGTATGAAGCACACTCGCAGGGGCTCATACAGAACCAAGCATTTCACTGTAAAGTGTATGTATTTTATTGTGACAAATAATAAACAAACTTGAAACTTGAACTTGGAACACTAAAGGGACTACGACGTTGACTTCTGTGAGTCCAACGGCACTTGGTTGCGCCTCGTACTTAAATGCATCAGCAATTGCGCCCATATTCACAGTAAAGAAGGTATTATTACTATCATCAATTGCAATAGACAAGCAGCAGGTGAGTACTGTACTGTACAGTCCATTATCACAGCTGTTATATTGACTACGACAGACAGTAAGGGACCCATGGCTCCGGAGCTATTTATGGCTCTTTCACAGATATTATATGGCTCATCAACTTTCAAAAGTTCATGGGAAAGGCCGCTAGCTAGCTATCATGTTAGATAGCTAAATGTATGTGCGACGTCGGCACATAAAGAGCGACTGCACTGAGGACTGAACTGTTTATGTTGCGTACTGTTGTCTGTGACGTGTGCTATATTTTACTGTAGGGTGGCCTTGCAAACAGAGTTCCCGCAGGACTGTTAATGGATGGTATTGCAGTATTCCACTTCCAGTGTGTCCTCCGGTAGTTAGGGAGGAACAAATGGCTTGTGAAGGTCTGGACTAATACATACAACCTTGAGCGTTCATTAATGCTCCATTGAAGTCTATGAGTGAATTTGAAAACAAACAAACCAAACAAAAAAACAGTGAATGTTGATCATTACTCTCATATTACAACATGCTACAAAAATATGTCCCCCCCCCTTTTTTTTTTCTTTTCTTTTAAATTGTATTTTCCGAATAATACGAGTCAAGTGATGTAATTACAAATAACATCACAGCTATAATACTGTAATTCGGTGCTAATAACAACCGACAGGAAATAACATGCTAGAATGCTATGCTATGCTGTGCTATGTTATCAAGGTGAAACTATATCTATATCTATATCAGGGGGTCGGCAACCTTAGGCACGCAGTAGCTTAACCAATGGCACACTAATAATAAGTGTGCAAGAGAGGACATTTTTGGAAATGTTGCCAAATGACCTCTTTAGCAGCCATTTTGGCAGTTGTGAGGCTTGTTATTTATTGTAGTTCCATTGATATATAAAAAGAATATCAGGGTCAAAGCCAAACAGAGGCAGAGTAGTGGCAGGTCTTCACATAATGTTGGTCGGGGAAGGTTAATGCTGGTGGAGCGGCTCAGTAGACAACGGTCATTCCAGCCGTCTTGGACAGAAGAGTGAGGTTTTGTGTTTCAGAAGGACCATGATATGTCTACTTTATGTCTTGAAAATGTTGTTTGCTGAATGTTGAGCATTGAGAGAAGAAAGCTTTCAAGGATGAGGCAGACAAGGCTGAATCCATCAAAATGTGCCGTGTCCATGTATGGGAAGCAAACATTTCATAAGGATGGCTTGTATAGTGCTCATATATAATTATATGAGAAATTATTTTATTACAACTGTTACTATGCACATTGTATCTGTTCAACTTAATGTTAACCTTAATGTTGATATGGCACACCGACACTTCCTATCATATCATATATGCAGATCAGATTCTATCCCATATCAGTACGGATGTTCAGTGTCGAAGTGCCGAGGTGTGAGTCCGTGCAGCGCGCTCACAGTAGACGTCCACGTTCCTGCTGATGTTGGTGTTGCCGAGGGCGTTGGTGACCTCGCAGGACACGGGCTCCGTGAAGAAGGTGTGGTCAGCGATGACCTCGTAGGTCTCCCCCGTCACCTCCCGGATCACAGCGCCACCCTTGGCCCACCTGGAACACGGGTCAACACACACACACACACACACACACGCACACGCATGCACACACGCACACACACGCACACACACACACACACACACACACACACACACACACACACACACACACACACACACACACACACACACACACACACACGCACACACACGCACACACACGCACACACACGCACACACACGCACACACACACACACACACACACACACACACACACACACACACACACGCACGCACAAATTTATATGGCTTGCCTGAATCCACCATATCCCCACCCCCCCTATGGACACACACACAAACACATAATAACTTTATTTGTATAGTACCTTTCATACAGAAATTGCAGCTCAAAGTGTCAGAGCTACCGTGAGACATACTACATTAAAATCTTTTTTTGTTGTTTTGTGTTTCACATGCAATCTGCATTCTGAAAATATGTTTTATGATTATTTGTGTTCTGTGCAGGACTTGTGTCAGTTCACAATTATACATTTATATAAAGACAAATTCTATAGTACTTTGAATTTGAACTGAAAGACAGATAAAACATTAAAAAAGATAATAATAATAAAAAATATGTGAATATAGATAGATAAAAGTTAAACATTATGCTGACAGTGGGTGTATCCCTGAGAGGGCCTGAATCCTCAATGACTTTTTGAGCTGGTGAAACTGACACCGGTCCCTAGATGCCACACAGCGGGTTTTTGTGAGAATAATAAACAGGCGAAAGTGTAGGGTAAAAAAGTTTTATTTCCTCTTATTCAACATCATAGGTTCCTACGGCAAATGTATTCTCCACGAGGAGCCACATCCCCTGGCATTTTTGTGACTGTACTGTACACAGGTCAGGAGGTACACTCATTTGAATATTGAGAGTTTAGCCTGCTGGTAACGCAAGAGCAAAGGTCATGGGATCACCGAATCAATAGGGTTCTTCCTCAAGGGATCATGAATGTACAGAGCGAATTTGAAAAATAATTGAATAAAACTACTCAAGTTATGGCGTTCGCACCCAGGATCTGCAGCGGAGGCATCGGGGTGAATCCATAACATCCCTATGCTGTCGTTTCTGGGATATAGTTAAAGGAAATTCAATTAAATCCAAAGAAATGTAGCAGACTATTGATATAACTGTTGAAAAATGTCCATGCAAATGAGCTGATGATTAATAACATTTTGGCCAAGGGCCCTCAGTAGTGTGAACCACTGTAATACTATTGAATTACCAAAGGAAACTCAAAATATCCTACATGACTCTATTCAACATGGCTAGTCTACACCTGAGCATCATACATAACTCTATTTAACATGGTTAGTCTACACCTGATCATCATACATGACTCTATTCAACATGGTTAGTCTACACCTGAGCATCATGGTCTATTCAACATGGTTAGTCTACACCTGATCATCATACATGACTCTATTCTATGACTATTTAATTTTTTCTATGCCTATTTTATTCTATTTTATTATTGTATTTTGCACAATCAATGCGGGCATGACCACCCGCATTTCACTGTATGCCCTGGTATGAACTGTATGTGACAAATAAACCTCTTGATTCTTGATTCTATTCAACATGGTTAGTCTACACCTGATCATCATACATGACTCTATATTCAACATGGTTAGTCTACACCTGATCTTCATACATGACTCTATTCAACATGGTTAGTCTACACCTGATCATCATACATGATTCTATTCAACGTGGTTAGTCTACACCTGATCATCATCAACAGTCGATCTATCTAAAAGCTGGGCAGAGGAGACGTTTCAAGGTCCTCGACCTGGCATATCGCGCAGCGAAGGGAACGGCTCCCACCTACCTCCGGTCAATGGTCTCTAACTACACACCCTCAAGACGCCTCCGCTCTACATCCTTTGGCCACCTCAGACCCACCCCTATCCGAGCTCCGGGAGGGTCATCAAAGAGAAGCCACCTATTCTCTGTCCTCAATCCACAATGGTGGAACGAACTTCCCATCAAAGTTAGGACAGCCGAAACCTGACCAATCTTTTGCTGTTGTTAGGCCCCGTTTAGACGGAAACGCTCTAAACGCAGGTGAATCCGCAAAAAAAAAAATTCGGATGTGCCTTTCGTTTATACGGAAACAGCGTTTTTACGGGGTGAAACCGTAAAAAAGTGAGACCAATTGTTGTTATGTTTGAAGACTCACAGTGTTCCATTAAAGATACCAATTGCACACCACAGATACCACACATTTTTCTATGAAAGAGAGACATCGAGAGGTTTTGTATCAGATTTTTATCATCAATTACTAACGGCTTCGTATGAAACCCTCCACCTAGACTCTGTTTGGAGGAGGGATATACCAGACCTAGAAAAAGATTTTGATTGGCAAGAAGCCTGGGCAAATGTTCGACTTGCATCAAGGAACCCGGACCATCAACAAATCAATCTTAACTATATTCATAGGACATACTTGACTCCTATAAGACTGAACAGAATGGGTCTTAAACAAGACTCCAAATGCTCCTTATGTACGAGGGGACATTTATGCACATGTACTGGGACTGCCCACCAGTTGAGATATTCTGGAAAGAGGTGACCCAGCAATTATCAAATCTCTTAACTTGGAATATACCTGTACACCCCTCTGTATTACTGCTGAATGATGTTTTTGAGTGTGCAGTACATCCACAGCTAAAGAGATTGGTTTTATCGGGTATCACAGTGGCTAAAAAGCTGATAGCATCACGATGGTTCCAACCGAAAAGAATTTGCCGAAAGGTCTGGATTATTACATATCTCGATGTGATCTATCAAGAAATATCTACAGCAAGAATTTTGGGTCTCAATGAATCCAAAATGACATTGTGGTTAGAAGTGGTGGAGAAAATAAAAGCTAGCATATAATGGTAGTGTCTGGTTAGGAGCAAGGGATAATGGATGGATTATCCAATGGGGGGTCCGGGAGGGGGGGGGGGGGGGGGGGGGTACGAGCTAGAGCATATGTGTGTAGGTTTTTAGATAACAGGTATTAAGGGTATATCCTGTATGAGATAATTAACTAAATGGTGATTTCATTGGATGTGCACTGTCAACTAATGCTTGTATATCTTATCGTGTGTTGTCATGTTTGTTTATGTGTTTGTTTAAAAAATAATAAAAAAATAAAATACAAAAAAAATTATTTGCATTGTCCTTAATAAACAAATCTTAAATCTTTGTTTGATGTGGTCGTTCAAATGTGTCAGTGGAGTGGGATGTTCTGAAGCCAGATTGGAATTCGTAGATTAGATATTTTTTTCCGCCAGGTACTTTTCGACCTGTTCGTAGACTATTTTCTCCATGACTTTCGAGATGGAGGTAAGAATAGAAACAGGGCGGTAATTGCCTGGGTCTAATTTGCTGCCCTTTTTGTGCAGAGGGGTCACTCTCGCAATTTTGAAGTCCTTGGGGACGTGTCCCTGTTTTATGGAGAGGTTTATTATGTGTGTGATGACTGGGGTGATGGCGGCTGCTGAGTCTCTGAGGAATTTGGAGGGGATGTTGTCATGGCCAGTGGCCTTGTTAGGTTGGATGGCGCTCAGTTTTTTGAGTACCTCATCGGTTGTTACCATTTCTAGTTTGAAGTCGTCTTTGCGGACCCCTAGGTTTTTGTAGTATGCTACTATGTGTTCTACCCCATAATGCCCTGAGTGGGAGGGTAGTTTGTTTACCAGTGTTGTGGCTATGTTTGTGAAGAAGATGATTAAGTAATTGGCTACATCCAGCTTGTCTGTGATGAGCGTGTTGTCCGTCTTTATGTTTATGTTTGTTTTTGTTTTCCTCAGTTTTGTCATTGATGAATATTTTTTTCGGTTTTGATCATGGTGTTTACGTCATTTCTTAGTCTGTTTCTTTGAATTTTTTGTTCAACCACGTGGGCTTGGAGTTCACTGTTTGAGCTTTTGGAAAGCTTTGTCTGACTTTTATGAAGTTCAGAGCATTTTTTGTCTCTGGTTTTCATAGCGGCCAGTATGTCTTGGTGGAATATCTTCTGACTTGGAGTTTCTGGCCTCACAGAATGTTTGGAATGCCCATTTTCCCTCCATATTGGATGTGACAGCAGTTGCTATGTGCAAAACAATGGTTGCTATAATACAGAAACAAGCATTTCATCATAAAGTTTTTTTTTTTATTTTTTTTTATTATTGCAAAACAAAAATTATTAAAAGTCAGTACTCAACACACAATGCATAATGAAACTAACAGTCAAGGTGGCTAAAATGACATGCAAGTACAGAAACAGAAAACAAAAAAAAGTCTATAATAATATTTTACCGTATACAGTGTATATCCAACGAAATTACCAATTATACAAATGCCTTATACAGGATATACCCCTAATACCTATTTTCTAAAACCCTACACACATATGCTCCAGCTCGAACCCCCCCCTCCTGGACCCCTCCTTGGATAGTACCTCCATTATCCCTCACTCCTAACCAGACACTACCATTATAAGCTAGCTTTTATTCTCTCCACCACTTCTAACCACATTGACATTTTGGATTCGTTGAGACCCAGAATTCTTGCTGTAGATATTTCTTGATAAATCACATCGAGATATGTAAGAGACCAAACCTTCCGGCACATTTTTTCCGGTTGAAACCAGCGTGATGCGATCAGTTTTTTTAGCTACTGTGATACCCGATAAAACCAATCTCTTTAGCTGTGGATTTACTGCAAACTCAAAAACATCATTCAATAGTAATACAGAGGGGTGTACTGGTATATTCCAAGATACGAGTTTTGATAATTGATGGGTCACATCTTTCCAGAATGCCTTAACTGGTGGGCAGTCCCAATACATGTGCATAAATGTCCCTTCGTCTCCATTTGTACATTGGGAGCATTTTGAGTCTTGTTTAAGGCCCATTCTGTTCAGTCTTATAGGAGTCAAGTATGTCCTGTGAATATAGTTAAGATTGATTTGTTGATGGTCCGGGTTCCTTGATGTAAGACGGACATTTGCCCATGCTTCTTGCCAATCAAAGTCACTTTCCAGGTCTGGTATATCCCTCCTCCAGACAGAGTCTAGTTGGAGGGTTTCATACGAGGACGTTAGTAATTGATAATAAAAACCTGATACAAAACCTCTCAATGTTTCTCTTTCATAGAAGAATTTGTGGTATCTGTGGTGTTCAACTGGTATGTCTAATGGAACACCGTGAGACCTCAAACATAGGTGTAACTGTATGTAAAAAAGCCATGTGGACTCGGTGAGGTTAAACTTTGTGCATATTTCTCCATAACTACAAAAACCCTGGTTATTAAAAATATCCCCTAATGAGTGTATGCCTTGCTCTTCCCATATAGGGAATCTTATAGGACGTTTTTCCATTAAGAGTGCATTGTTCCCCCTCGTCTTTGTTCACAAGAATCAAGAAACTGTTTACCAACTTTATATGGCAAAATAAACGCCCCAGATTACGTCTATCTCTACTTTACCTACCATATGACCGAGGAGGCCTGAAATGCCCAAATATCCAATGGTATTACTGGGCAGCACAACTGCGGACGATCATGTTTTACTTCTCATCGGAGAATCCCCCTGCTTGGATCCATTCAGAATCCTGCTCTGTTAAACCGAGCTTACCCTTGCACCTGTATTTGTATTTTGGAGACCGTAAATATCTGAAGAAAAATACAGACAACCCCATTATTTTAAACATGATAGATGTGTGGTTTGACGCACTCAAATATTTTAATATAAATTCGTCCCGATCCAGGTTCAGTCCTATTTGGGGCAATGCCAATTTTAAATCAGGGCAAAACGATAGTGGATTTAAAGTATGGGCTGAAAAGGGGTTAAGGAAAGTGCAAGACGTATACAGGGAGGAGGATGAAGTATTCATGTCCTTTGCGGAAATATCTACAAAATATGATATTCCGAAACATCACTTTTTTAAATATCTTCAGCTAAGGAGTTTTATATCATCTCAGAACCATTCATTGGATATACCGAACATTTCCATCTTAGAGGTAGCAGTCACTAGACACTGTTATGGTAAAGGTATAATTTCAATGCTATACGACTTATTTGTATCTGGTTCAGATGAATCATCTGAATCAAAACTGAATCAATGGAACGAAGACATAGAGGAGGAAATATCTTTAGAAGAATGGAGCGTGGCATGTAAAGAGGCACAGAGTCAGACAGTCAGTAGCAACCTAAAACTTATACAATATAAATGGCTGATGCGTACATATATAACTCCTGTTAAATTGCATAAGTTTAATGATAATATTCCAGATACTTGTATTAAGTGTAGTGAGGAAAGGGGGACACTGTTCCACTGCATATGGGAATGTGTGAAAGTGAAAACCTTCTGGCAAGATGTTATTGATCTGATCGATCAAATCTTATCAAAGAAGTTGCCATTGAATCCCAAGCTTTTTATTCTTGGTTTATATCCTACCACCCCACATCTACAACGCAAAGAGTTTAGATTTATAGATATGTGCATATTACAAGCAAAACGTGTAATAGCTCTTAATTGGAAAAATGTTGATGGACCAAGAATTGGTATGTGGATTAAAGAAATGGCTTCAAATATGTCAATGGAAAAGATGGTGTATATTGTTAGACGTAAACAAAACATTTTTGATAATGCCTGGGGACCATTTGTGTACTTCTTAAAGCATAATACGAATGTTGGGAACTTGCTTCAACAAGAACGGGATTAGGGGGAGTACTGTGGGACAACTCTTATCATTGTGTAAAAACGACAAGAAACACCCTTTACTTAATGTGTAAAACATTTTGGTTGTATTATTATTTATTTATGTTTATTTTTTATTTAAATCTGTATCCTTCCTATGTGAACCTGTTTTTGAAGTTAATTATTATTTTGTGGGGTGGGGTTAGGGGAGGGAGAACGGGGTGAAAATGTTTGCTGAATACTGCTCTGCTGATATACATGTTGTAATTTGCAAACTAAAACCCAATAAATATATTGTTAAAAAAAAAAAAGAGTGCATTGTTATTGAATATGGGAGTGTGATTATGCCATTTTTGAGGGTTAGGATATTTTTTTTGTGTTTCACGCCATATCCGGATTGCATGGGTCATAAAGTATTCTGTATTTTGTTGTGACAAATAATAAACAAACTTGAAACTTGAACTTGAACAGTAGTATTCGATTGCATAAATATTGATCGCAACAGGTGTCTGCAATCAAATAGTAGGCGATTATCGTTAAATGACAACCTTGGCCGACAAGCTGTGGTATTGCACCATATTCTATGGCATATATGTTGTGAGAATACTATGTATATGAGAATATATATCAACAGAAATTCAGTAAATTTGTGTTTTATTAGGCTACTGTATCTTGTACCACCAGAACAGTAATAGCATGCTTTTACAACATTGTACCTATTGTAACATTCAGGGACATTTCTCTACACCCCCTGTCTGAAACACTAATAGCGTGTGGGGCTATTATATTTTTATATTAGGGCTGTCACTTTATCCCCAAATCAAGTTAGAACGAATACGAAGTCAAACAGAATCAGTTCGAAGCAATTCAAACTTTTTTATATATTTTATATTATTATAAATGATTATATCCCAAGCACCGCACTTTCTCATAATCGCAAGCAATCCCAAAACAGAGAGCAAGAGAGAGAGAGAGAAAGCGAGCAAGGGCGAGGTACTTCACAATTACGAACGCACTCATTTCTTCGAAAGAATGTCATGATTGACGAGATTACAGACATCCTTTCATTCATAATGGTGGATATTAGCTCCTGTAGTGAGTTTTGTGCCCATATATGACAGCCCCAGTCCACAGTTACTGCTGCGCTCAGCACTCAGCGAGGCAGAGAGGAGAGACAGAGATACAGACCAGGCGGGGAGCAAGGAGCCTGAATATTAAAGATTCAGCTCAATGAAAATCTTGTTTTTCAATCTCGTTCAAACTCATTGGTAACCTGGCCACTCCTCCTCGCAGCGGCCTGATGTCAGACGAGTACAGAGATGAGGAGATGAAGGTGGACCTGTCGCCACCGCGGTGGTCGCTGCTGCCCAGCCCGTTTTCCAGCAGTCAAAATGTTTCATTTTCATTTCAACCTTTATTTAAAATCGTGTGTTCCTGAGGTTTACAGAAACGGCATACACATATATAACAGTGACACAATCAAGCAGCAATATTCCCAGAAACACCAAAGATGAATACAAAATAAATAAATAAATCAGTTACAGGTAGTCACACAATGGTCAGAAATCATATGCTTACACATTCCAAGGGAAGGGAGTTGGAGGACATTCCATGAGGTGTCATAGGAAAAAGTTAATTTCCCTAGATCAGAACATACTTGAGGGACCCTAAGAACCACCCAGTCATTAGATTTTATTGAATATGTTCCAATATTCCAATCTGTGTGACAGTGAAGAGATGTAAAACGGTTGCTTACCAATAAGGGCTTTAAAAATAAACAAATACCAGTATCTGTTGCGCCTTTCTGCAAGAGAAGGCCAATCCACCTTATCATACAGGACACACTCCCTCCTAAACCTACTCCTCCTCCCCCATTCAGGAGGTCTGAGGAGGTGCAGGTGGCCCTTCTGTCTCTGTAGCTGCTCACGGTGACCCAGGAGAGCTCAGGGCACAGTGGCAGAGGGTTTGCATCCTGAGTCCTGCAGGGGTGCAAGGAGATTGGGACAGGAGGGAGTTGTGAGGAATCCGCTGGTCCTGCATGGCCAAAGCAGTGTCCAACACTTCCCTCTTCTCATACTCATACTGTCTGCAGTCTAATGTGGATCTAAGGAAGAGGTAGGAAAAACAATGTGAGCAGGCTTAAACTTCCATAAGTTCAGCATGAAACAGTATACTTTCTAATAGCTGTATTATTCAGAAGATCAAAAACAAAGAATAAAAAAATCCATTTTTAAAGAAAAATGGAAGTACATTACAGTGTACTGAAATTTAAAACGGTATTAATAATCTCCTTCTGTCATTCTCTTCCCCAGCTTTCTAATCAGTGGTGGTCTGGTATGACTACTGTTATTAGCATAATGTAAAGGCTTGCAAACACCCTTAAAGACATGTCACGTTCATTTTTGTGATGTTATGTTACTTAATTTTCAAAAGATTATTTCCATGTTACAGTAGCTATTTAATAAGGTGAGAAGAGCTAAATACAGTCTTATGTTATGTACTATACAGTTCCAGATCACACTGCCGACAATCCTGAATCCAGCCTGAAGTCTGTGGCCCTTCATTGGAAATATGTGAAATGATTGTGTCGTGACCAATGCCCTTCAATACATTTGAAAAGGACTTAATGGGATTTTAGGTGTAAAATGGACTCTCTATCAGAATACTCAAATACTGTATGGGATATGTAGTTGATCTTTGACTGTTATATTGTCCCTGAAGGTTCAAAGAAAATAGAAATCATCTCAATTTCTACTGAGGAAATGGTTGCAAACCATCCATTGTATCATAATGAATTCCATAGGCCAGTTACCCATGCAACTTACTGTAGGTAGCACAAGGCCTATGCAACTCATTATAATGTTTGATATGACATACGGTTTGCAGCCATTTCATAGATAGAACATGAGGACACATCTAAATACTGTGAGCTTCCTACTTTGGAAAAGGACATGTACAGTATCATCATGGTTAAAACACATGTCTCATTGGATTGAGGCCTGGTGAGAGGATGCAGCACAGTGCTCTGTTTATCAATACTAAAGTGATCAGTAAAATTAACATCATGCTAGACAATATTTAGATAGGGCCTGGGTTAATATATTTTTTTTAAGTGTACCCGTCCTTTAAGTTTATGTTAATTGGTGCAATAACTTTGGTCCCCTAAAATGGGGGTAATATGTAGAGAAGAGCAGGTTCCGAGGCTATCTGGTCTGTTGGTTTCAGCCTTCACCACCTGACCCACGCCTTGTCAAGCGGAACGCAGAATGAGAGCCAGTTTCAGTCAAAGGCCCTGATATTATCATTCTCAAACCCTAATGTTAGCTAATGTTAACGGTATTATTTCACACAGACAGATCACGCTTTGCACTCAAAGAGAAGCCAGGCAAATATTAAGTCATGACAATAAATAGATCTAGCTAGCAAAAAAAATATAAATTATAAAACATACTAATTAGTTCTACTGCACTAACTAACGCCAGACATACTTTGATTACATTATGTTACTAGCTACTAATGTTAGCCATGCCGACAGAGATCATGGACTATAGAAAATAAGTCATAGCCTAACGGTTACACTCTTGTTATTGTGCTAATGCTATTGCTACTGCTAGCTCAACTCGTCATGACATTATATATCTCACAAGGAAACTTCATAATAATACAAGTATGACCTTACCTTTAGTGAAAGCTGAATAGGAATCACGTTGGAATCAACAGCCTTCAACTTGCGCCCATGTTCCTTTATCCCGTGAGAATGAGAAACTGTCTCTCTGTGCTTCAGATGCAGATTCAAACAACTGAACTTTGTACAGTCATTGGACAAATCAATGTTTGTGTTCCAGAGGAGGGACATGCATAGATATCCGTTTCTCTATTTTCTATATCAGTAGTCAAGGCTAATATATATATATTGAACCAACGTTGTGAAAGTAATATTAATTTCAGCTTACAGTAACAGTATATAATCAAAACAGAATATAATATGTGCAAAGAAGCCGAGAGGTTAACTCTGTTCAAGCTATTCAACATTATTGAAGACTCATTGACTATGACCAATACGTAGTTTGCTTACTATGACTACTACCCTGGGCATTTTGTCATCCATCACCACAGCCTCTTTTTTTATTTACATTAATTGCGATTAATCACAGCCTATTACACGATAAATGTGTTAAAAATAAATAAATAAATAAAATAGTTTTCCCTAGATTCATGGTTTTTCATTTAGCACCACAAATACATATAGCTATAGTTCCACAAAAGTATGTGTTGCTAACATACTGGATCTGAGCCATTAGTATTGTCCTATCAACCAAACTGCAGTGCTCTTGAATGAGCATGTTTCCTGCCACTTCATTTGGTGCATGCGTGCTGCAGGGTGGCATGTGTGGTGTGTGTCCATCACGGTGAGCTGGAAAGGGTTTGCGGGCATCTTCCGAGGATCACAGACACACACAAGAGGAAAGCCATTAGAGCCACCACAGAAGCTGCAGAGGGGCCTCAAGATGGCTGCGGATCAAGAGCAGTGATCTGTGGGTGCCTTCTGGTTCAAGACGGTTCTTGCTCTGAAAGCGCTCCCCTAAGCTGACCAGATGCTTCTGAGTGGAAGCTGTCATTGTTTGAATTGCTGCTTCCTGTCACTCTCAGCAGCCGCATCAAAACAAAGTCCTCTGACACATTCAGTGACAACACTTGAGGTGATCACCTTGTCAAGACTGGCATTTGTCTGATTTTCAAATATATCCACCGCATCGCAGAGCTCCCCAGTGAGTTTTAACTTGTATGAAGTGAGGTTGCATTGGACAATCCGGCTTTGACAGGGCATCTCTAGGTACCTTCAAGACAGATTTGATCATCTTCACTACACCGTTCCACCCAGTGACACGGGCAGGTTGGAATCTGAAGCTTTTATCCAGGATCTCAGCAGCTCTTTTCACTTGTGGCAGAATGTCAAAAAAATTAGAAAGGCGTCCCTTTGATGTGAATATGTTCACAGGAGCTGCTTGTTCCACGACATCAACCACAACCAACTACACAGCGAGTATAAAACGCTGACTTTTCTCATGATGAAAGTTGGACACATGTCACCTCAACATCAATTGCTTCAAGGCTATCTCCTCACTGGAGCCACAGTCTGTCCCTATACAAGAGACAGAAGGCAGTCAGCACATAAGCAACGTTTGTCTGTAACAATTACCGATACCTGCCAATATGTTTTGCTTGCCAGGGTTTCCTCATACTGTACATACTGTGTGGATGAAAGCATTTCTCTGCTGACATTTCTCAGTTTGACATAATGATATACAGTATAGCATTTCAAGGGGAAGTTAATAATGAAGTAGCATGTGATGTATAAGTGCATGTCCCTGTATAGAGCATGGCTTCATAGTGGAGTAGATTCATGACCATAATAAGATCATGGGTCTATAGTGGAGTAGATTCATGACCATAAGATCATGGGTCTATAGTGGAGTAGATTCATGACCATAAGATCATGGGTCTATAGTGGAGTAGATTCATGACCATATAAGATCATGGGTCTATAGTGGAGTAGATTCATGACCATAAGATCATGGGTCTATAGTGGAGTAGATTCATGACCATATAAGAGCATGGGTCTATAGTGGAGTAGATTCATGACCATAAGATCATGGGTCTATAGTGGAGTAGATTCATGACCATATAAGATCATGGGTCTATAGTGGAGTAGATTCATGACCATAAGATCATGGGTCTATAGTGGAGTAGATTCATGACCATAAGATCATGGGTCTATAGTGGAGTAGATTCATGACCATAAGATCATGGGTATGAGTGGAGTAGATGGAATCAGCACATGGTATCTGTATGGTATTGTATCTGAATCCTCAACTGCTCCTCAATAAGATAAGATCAGATACGATAAGATAATATAGGATCAGTTTGAGTTTCTGCACTTGGGTATTAGGTACCTCCGCAATGGAGAGACAAAGTTCCTTGTCAATGTAACAAATCAATTGAATTGTCACAATATCAACTTCACTGTTATTTGATGGGTTAACCTGTTAATCTGTAGACCGTTTTCGCCTAAAAGGTACACGCCTAAGTAAATGGAAGATTGCTCCACTTCTGCAAGGTCAATTTGCATGTTCTTGGTATCTAGGAACATCTAGGGACCTGGGGGTATGTATTTCCAGTGTCAGAAATATTGTGTCTGTTACTAGGCTGAGTAAATTGTAATGAATAAATTAAGTATGATTAATTATGATTTTGATGATGATCAAATTACTGTAGATACAGTAATTAATGATAATCGACTTTAATTATAAATTCATATTTGACCTTGAACTTGACCTTGACCTTGACCTTATTATGGCCAAATCATACATCTATGGATAGTGAAAATGTTCCTCTTTCCAATGGCAGGGTTGAATCTGGATTTAGTCGTTTCTTGCGTTTTCTACGAAATTAGCATTTTCCGATAAATTTGTATTTCCGATAAAACATAAAACATCGGTAAAAATGAAAATATACACTTTGACTACTGTTTTTGATAGGGTTATGGTCTTTACTCTTGGCTACAAAAAAAATATTTAAAAACATTGACCTCTTAACATCCAAGGGCCCACATGTGGACAATTCTTTGCCGACCTCTAGTGGCTTGGGTGTGCATTTCTCTTAATACAATATATAGATAGAATTAAAGCCCTATTTGTTGCCTGTCGATTGCCCTTTCAGGTGACAAAGTCCGTTCAGCGGTTCTCGAGTTACATGCCGATATGTGAGGCATGCCCCAAAGTACGCAAAAGTACACATTACCACCCCCGACTCCCGGGGCTCTAGCTCCATCAAATCATTTGGCGATCTCGAAAATCTTTACACAGGGTTGTAGCCAATGAGTGTGGCTTTCCAATGATACCCCATGATATGATAATTGGGGATCTAATACGGTCTCTATTGATCGATTTATGATAAAGAAAAGCAGGCTTAACGCCCTAGCCATATTTTCTGAAAATCTGCCTAAAAATACATACCTAAGTAAATGGAAGATTGCTCCACTTCTACAAGGTCCATTTGCATGTTATTGGTATCTAGGGACATCTATGGATCTCAGGGAATGTATTCCCAGTGTCAGGAATATTGTGTCTATTACTAGGAATGAGTAAATTGTGATGAAACAAAGGAGAATATAAATTAGGATTTTTCTTTGCATCTTTGACGGTGAATAACACCATGCAAAAAAATACCAGACATGAACAACTGCCACTGAGCTCGTTCAGCACCTCTTAAGATCACGTGTCCAACAAATCTAAGCAAATGCATAAAGGGAAGATAATTAAACAGAAGGTGTTGTAGATACAGTATTGAATTCTGCCATCCGGACACATGCCATATGAAATATTATTATAGAATATCAGGGCCCTCATTTATCAACAATGCTTAGAACGTGTTCTATTTTCGTTCTTAAGCACAGAATTTAGAATGTCTCTACGCACAGAAAAATCGGAATTTATCAACCGTGCATACACGGGTCCTATGCACACTCTGTGTTGATAAATACCATTTGTTCTTACCGTCTATGCTCATGCACGATTATCCATATATGGTAATAAAACACCCCCATGGGATGTGAAATAATGGACTAACCCGAGTGAACTCTGAGAAACTTCACTGAGAGCGAGATTGATCACCGAGGTCTAACCAACTAATTCAACGTATACAGCATTTCCCCTTGTGAACAATCTTATTTGGAAACATGACACACAGAATAATAGTATTTAGCGTTTTATTTTAAACAATATTTAATCGTATGATTATAGATATTTTTAGAGAATAAATAAATCCAATGAAGTTGTCAAGTTCACAGACAACTCTGCTGAGGAGGAGGGAGCGTGTAGACTATCTTCGGTGTGCCGGGAGCCAAGGATGTTGACTGACCCAGTCCTGCTACAGGACCAGCACATTGACAGAAATAAATCACAAGCTGACCCGACATTAAGCACTGTAATGACTGAAATGAAATCAATTTCAGCAGGCCAACTCTGCGCTCTACAATGCCTATTGTGCGCTCCGTGGTCCGTGGTTTTGGTCAGAGTCATTATGGCTTCAGTGGATAACCCTGATCTGCATTTAAGTGATGTTTTAATTATAGATACCAGAGTAATAACATTACAATTGAATTAAATACAATTAGGCCTGAATGAGTCGTGTTCCTCCCAGCCACCGGCAACGACATTATCAGCCAAAATGCGCATTGCAGATTATCTGTACATTGACAGAGTGGAATCCCGTTCACATTACTGGATTTGTTTATTGATGGAGTTTTGAAAGCTACATGGGTACAGTCTATTGCTCCGATGATGTTGGGTAACCTGGCGTAAAATCCTCTCTTGGCCTCCTGTTATTGATATATGGATATTGTATGTAGTTGGGGGTTGGGGAAATTACGACATCCAACACTGCGTTTTGCGCCACGCTCCAATTTGGGTCTCAAATTGCGGTACAAATCAAGGAGAATGTGTCTCGGGTAGCGGACTCTACTTAATATTATTATGTTCTCTCTCTGCAAATAGACTGCCCTATATCTCTGAAAACATCTGAGCACACACCACGAGAAGTATTCCTATAATAGCGATATGAACCAGGCTGAATTCATTCGGAAATACCTATGGTTGGACAATAATTACACCAATGTCGCTATTTTACAATGAACTATAGTGAATTACGGGTCATACAGAACACGTCATTGTTGAAACTAATGCATGAAACTGATGAAAGCATTATGCCGTCCGTCTGCAGTCTTCATATTCTACCGCTGGGCGCCAGGTACGCATGGTCTGAGCTGTGCGTAGATATACGCACAATGTCAAGCACAAGTTAAAGTTAAACAAGTAAAAAAAAAGTCCCACACTTTGCTTAGAAATGATCGTACACACGGGTTATGCACATATCTGTGCGTACGCACCATTGATAAATGAGGGCCCAGGCCTATAAATGACCTTATTATAGCCAAGTCGCACATCTATGGATCGGGCCAAATCTTCTCTTTCCAATGGCAGAGTTAAATTTGGATTTGGTATCACCAGGCATGCAGCAAGAACCGTGAATGAAATCTACTGTAAATACAGTAACTTTTTTACTATGGAAACTGGTCCGCCATTTTGATTGCAACGCGGATTTTTGTTAAACGTTCACAGAAAGGTGTGTTCTAATTTATGCCAATAACATTCAGTTATATTATCATACTGGTCATCGCGTCTCGCTCTTTGCCATTATGAGATAACTCTTATCTCCTAGCACCTATACTGTGCTCATGAACAAACAATTTGCACTCATGCACGTGACAAGGCCACGCCCCTGCGTCCTGCTATAAGACGCCGGACATGGTCACACTCTACCTTCCTTCCTTCCTTCCTTCCTTTTTTTTTTTTTTTTTTTTTGGTTCCTCAGCAATCCATGCCGGGGAGGTGTTCTGTGGGGGAGATTTTGTCACCCAGTGTGATATCAGCTTCCCCCATATCAAACCGGCCCTTTCTGTCGGGGTCCCCCCTTGGGTGCGATTGCCTCATTGGTAGTGTCAGGGTACGATATCCTGGCTCCACGAGACGCCCTGCTCGCGAGGTTGGCGGGTCCAGGGTTGGCAACGCATAGCGGGTGGGACCGGGCCGCCTATCTACGGTTCCTGGTGGACCAGCGCCAAATGGCGGCGGGTGCGCTTTGGGATTATCATCACATATGGCTACAGCAGTGCCGTATGTCGAAGTGGATGGAGAGAACGCTGAGGCGGGGGCTTGTGTTGCAGTTTGCGCTACCCCACCCTCCGTTTTCAGGTTTGGTGCATACCTTGTTGTCAGGGTCAGCAGCAGTGACAGCTCTGGCCGACAAAATCCAATCTCTGTTAGCGAAGCAAGCCATCGTTGTGGTCCCAAAGGAGGACGCGTTTACTCCCGGTATTTTCTGGTGCCCAAGAAATCGGGAGGTGTCAGACCTATTCTGGATCTGTCTGCGTTCAATCGGCTGATTGTGACGAGGCGGTTCAGGATGTTGACCGTCAAACACCTGATAAGCTCTGTCAGAGTGGGGGACTGGTTCACCTCCATAGACCTGAAGGATGCGTACTTTCACATCCCGATCTTCCCTCCTCACAGGAAATTCCTTCGCTTCCTCTTTCAGGGTGTAGCGTACGAATACCAGAAGCTGCCGTTCGGCTATTATCTGGCCCCTCGCACATTCACCAAGTGCGTAGAGACCGCACTGGAGCCTCTACGTTGTCAGGGGATACGAGTTATTTTCTATCTCGACGACATTCTGCTCCTCAGCCGGTCGAGGGAGGTCGCCAGGTCTCATACCAGGCTGGTGGTGGAATTCCTCACCAGTCTGGGTTTTGCTGTGAACTGGGAGAAGAGTACTCCTCTTCCCAGTCAACAGGTGGAGTACTTGGGCTTGGTTCTAAGCTCAAGGCCCATGAGGGCAACCCTCTCAGAGCGGCGGCGAGTGGATATTCTCAACGCGCTCAGGGGGCTCCGTCCTGGCAGGATGGTTACGGCGCTGTCCGTGATGCGCCTACTCGGTATGATGGCATCTGCTCACTCTGTGGTCCCTCTTGGTCTCCTCTTCATGAGGAGGATACAGAGGTGGTTTTCCAGTATGAAAATAGACCTGGTGAGAGGCAAGTGGAAACGACTGAAGGTTCCCATGTCAATACTGGGGGATCTCGACCACTGGGGGAGGACTGGTACCCTCACCAGTGGGATCTCCATGGGCAGCAGGCTATCACACGTCACAGTCTTCACCGACGCCTCCCTCACGGGATGGGGGGGGACGTGTCAGACCAACGCAGTAGGGGGCAGCTGGACGTGCCATGCTACCCGGTCTGCACTGCATATCAATGTGTTGGAATTCAAGGCGGTCCTTCTGGTCCTCAAGCGGTTCGGCCACCTGGTGGTAGGCAAGCACGTGTTGGTCAGGACGGACAACACGACGACAGCGTCGTATATCAACAGACAGGGTGGAGTATGTCTGTCTGCACCGGGCGGCGGTCGAGCTCTGGCTATGGGCGTCTCTCAATCTGCGCAGCCTGAGGGCGCTCCACATCCCTGGCAAGGAGAATGTGGGCGCGGATGTGATGTCGCGGGGCGGTCCTCATCCCGACGAGTGGGGACTACATCCAGACATAGTCAGACAGGTCTGGGACCGGTTCGGGGAAGCCACAGTGGATCTGTTTGCGAGCAGACAGTCTCACCAGTGCCCCTTATGGTTCTCGGTCAGTCAGGGGGACAATCCTTCCCTGGGGGTGGATGCCTTCTCGATGTATCCATGGCCGCCCATAATTCTGTACGCGTTCCCCCTCATACACCTGATAGCTCAGCTGTTGGAGCGGATACGTCTGGAGCACAGGACCTTGATCCTGATGGCGCCGGACCGGAGCATGGCTGTATGGTTCCCGGTCCTGATCCAGCTCTTGGTAGCCCTGCCGTGGCCTGTTCCTTGGTCACCGTGGGCCCTCTCTCAGGCACGCAATCTCTGTGTCTGTTCCCTGTTCTGGGACAGCCACTGAAGGTTTGGCTGCTGAGGGGGTGAGTCTGTGGTCGACACCATCCGAAACGCGCGTGCTCCCTCCACTATCGTGGTTTACGCGGGTACAGATACAGCTGGGAAAAGTCCAGGAACAGCTGTTTGCCTGCCGTTATGATGCCGTTTTGCGAGGTTAATGTTAACAATGACCAGCGGGGGCGCTCTCATACAGCTGGTGACAACTGCCCGACGCGCCGGCTTTTGTTCATTCATTGGAGGAGCTCCGTGCTGGACTAAGCTCGAGTTCCATTCAATTCCATTACAGCTGGTGACTTCATTCATAGGATGCTACAACGTCCTACAGTATGTCTACAGACTGCATGAATGAATGTTGCTGAATTAAAGAATGAATAAGTTAAACGTGTCAATTCAGCAGTCAAAGTGTATAATATTAAAACGTGTCAAATCTAACTTCATTAGATGGCCGACGTACGGCTCTCTTGTCCATTCATTTCATCAAAAGAAAGCGTTAGTGTAATGCTTCTTGGTAACAATAAGTTTGTGTACGCAATGTTGCTGAATAAAATAATGAAACCGTTAAGACCTGTCGAATTAGCAGTGGAGGTGCCAGGTGGGCTCTATTTATAATGATATATTTCGTCTACTACCGTGGTCTAGTGGTTTATCCCCATTCCTTTCAAGCCGACGCCCGGGGTTTGATTCCCAGCCCTTTCTAATATTTTTTTTTTTTTTTTTATTATTTATAAAATTTAATTGCCCGCAACGATGTGCATAATACAATAGTAATAATATATAATAAGAATCCAACCAATAGAGCGACATTGTGCAATAAACAAGTAAACAAAGTAGGGCATATCGGCATTTGTACATGAGTTAAGAGTGTTCTCACGGCGCGTCATCAAACCGGAAGTCGGCCTACTTGGCGATAAACTTGGATGTAAACAACGCGTGATTGCATCGAACTAGCAACTCTTCAAGTTCATTTTTGCTCAAAATGGTCAATTATTGCCGTGTTCTTGGCTGTACTAATAGGTCGGATAGGGAAACGCATTTGGAGTTCTTCAGATTGCCAATTGTCATCACAAATCAAGGAGAAGAGGGCAAACAGGAAAGGAGACGTTTGTGGTTGGCCAAACTGAACCAGGATTTCCATGGCAAGACTCTTGTCAACATTCGAGTTTGTTCTGCGCATTTCTTGTCAGGTAATGTGAAATATATTCTTGGCTGGATATGATTGTTATCTCATTTCATAACCTACTACAGTAGTAGTGTAAGACTCAGTTTACGTTATGGTAACGTTACGTCAGGTAACGTTATGTGAAATATTAATAACAGCAACTATCATTTTACAGTGGAATAGTATGAGGCTGGATATGATTCTTATCTCATTTCATAACCTACTACAGTGTAAGACTCCGTTTCTGTAAATGTTCCTAAAATGTAGTGTCAAAACAAAGTGTTTCTTGTCAGGTAACGTTATGTGAAATATTAATAACAGCGACTATCATTTTACAGTGGAATAGTATGAGGCTGGATATGATTCTTATCTCATTTCATAACCTACTACAGTAGTAGTGTAAGACTCAGTTTACGTTATGGTAACGTTACGTCAGGTAACGTTATGTGAAATATTAATAACAGCAACTATCATTTTACAGTGGAATAGTATGAGGCTGGATATGATTCTTATCTCATTTCATAACCTACTACAGTGTAAGACTCCGTTTCTGTAAATGTTCCTAAAATGTAGTGTCAAAACAAAGTGTTTCTTGTCAGGTAACGTTATGTGAAATATTAATAACAGCGACTATCATTTTACAGTGGAATAGTATGAGGCTGGATATGATTCTTATCTCATTTCATAACCTACTACAGTAGTAGTGTAAGACTCAGTTTACGTTATGGTAACGTTACGTCAGGTAACGTTATGTGAAATATTAATAACAGCAACTATCATTTTACAGTGGAATAGTATGAGGCTGGATATGATTCTTATCTCATTTCATAACCTACTACAGTGTAAGACTCCGTTTCTGTAAATGTTCCTAAAATGTAGTGTCAAAACAAAGTGTTTCTTGTCAGGTAACGTTATGTGAAATATTAATAACAGCGACTATCATTTTACAGTGGAATAGTATGAGGCTGGATATGATTCTTATCTCATTTCATAACCTACTACAGTGTAAGACTCCGTTTCTGTAAATGTTCCTAAAATGTAGTGTCAAAACAAAGTGTTTCTTGTCAGGTAACGTTATGTGAAATATTAATAACAGCGACTATCATTTTACAGTGGAATAGTATGAGGCTGGATATGATTCTTATCTCATTTCATAACCTACTACAGTAGTAGTGTAAGACTCAGTTTACGTTATGGTAACGTTACGTCAGGTAACGTTATGTGAAATATTAATAACAGCGACTATCATTTTACAGTGGAATAGTATGAGGCTGGATATGATTCTTATCTCATTTCATAACCTACTACAGTAGTAGTGTAAGACTCAGTTTACGTTATGGTAACGTTACGTCAGGTAACGTTATGTGAAATATTAATAACAGCGACTATCATTTTACAGTGGAATAGTATGAGGCTGGATATGATTCTTATCTCATTTCATAACCTACTACAGTGTATGTGTAAGACTCCGTTTCTGTAAATGTTCCTAAAATGTAGCGTCTAAAGTGTGCTATATTTTTCATTATTGTATTCCAGGTAAAAAGTGTCACCTGTACAAGAAAGATGACCCAGATTGGGTGCCATCTGTAAATATGACCGGAAAGCAACAGCCTTCTTCTCTGCAACCACCTAAAGAAACACAATACCAACGGCGTGTGAATCGTACCCAGCAGAAACTGAAGGTGGATGCTGCCCATGCCTTGCTTCTTATGGACATACCAGCTGCTGCTGATGATTCTGCTGCAAGTGATAATGTGTGCAGTATAGGTACTCAAACTGATATGACTGGTGATTTTATTTATTCTATGACCAATGAAGTTATAAATCTGAGAGCGGAAAACCTTCAGTTGCGTTCTGATGTGAAACAGTTGTCCTCTACCTATGACCAAAGTGCATTTGTGGGTAAAGATGAGAAGGTTTTATTTTTCACTGGTCTACCTACATTCCAGATTTTGTTAGCACTCTATGCATACCTTAGTCCCCACCTTCCTGTGAAGAAGTCGCTTAATCCATTCAAGATGCTGATGCTGACATTGATGCGACTAAGGCTTAATGTTTCTACAACCTTCCTATGTTATGCATTCAATGTGTCAATATCCACTGCTTCTAGGGTATTTACTTATTGTATTTTGCACAATCACAATGTTGAGTTTTTTTGTGGAGGACATCTTCAGTTTTGCAGGATTTTGAGAAAGCATGGCACTTGAGACAAAACACACTATATCCTATATAATTGTATTTTAATTCCTCTTGTTTCTTTATATACATTGCGTACAGCTTGTTATATTACATTTTATTGTATTTTCTTGTTCTTGTGACCATCTTGGTCGACAGGTCATTTGTCAAGTAATTGGTCAAACGTTTCACACCGAAACGTCATGATATGATTTCAGGCTGCCAATAAATTTGGAAAAACCTGGAGTGCGTGCCTGGACATTGTTTTTCCATATTTTTATGTGTGGTACAATACACCATTCCCATCAGAACACTTGAATAACAGAAGAGACAGTTTTGTATGTAACGTGTTTAATAATTGTTTAATAATTTTGTCACAGGAGAGATTAGCCTCTAGGATGGAACCCAGGTAGGTAATTTCATCTTTCCTTGTGACAATATTGTCACCCACTGTAACTGAGAAGTTACAAGTTGTCGAACAGAACTTGTAAGTCGCTTTGGATAAAAGTGTCAGCTATTTTCTTTTCTATTTTTTTTTTATATCCTTTATTTATCCACGAATGTCCCATTGAGATACAATATATCTTCTTCCAGGGAGTCCTGACCAACACGGCACACAACACGTTTCAACATAAAAACAAGGGCATTAAACAAAAAACATACAAATCAAATATGTGATAGTGGCTTAGCCACACATTTTGCAGAGATTTGTAGCAGTGTTCCATTCAGATTATCAACACTGCAAGGTTTATCTGGTTTAAGTGATAGGAGGAGCTTTTCAATATCATTTGGACTTGTGCATTTAAATTTAAATCGGCATTTCTTGTCATACATTATATGTTTTTTAATTACAGAGTCTGACAGCTTACCACTCATTGGCAACATTTGATTTATAATTGTGTTTACCTTGGAAACAAAGTAATTGTTGAAATGAGTTGCAATGTCAAATGGTTCATTCAATGTTTTCCATAGTCTCTTACTATCCCCTTTACACTCCTCCAATCTGGTTTGATAATAATGTTTTTTCTTCTGTAATTGTATTCATTTATAAATGTATAACTGTTGATTGATATGCACTGTCCCTGATCAAATAAACTGAGTAAACTCAAACGAAACTATTGTTTTATTGCACAATCGTAGCGGGCATTGTAACGTTTGGGGTTTTGCGAGAGAACCAGTGTTGCAGTGAAAGATTAAACAAGTGAGAGAGACAGATGGACAGAATGAATTAATGAAAACTTTATTTAACTGATTGCAGAATGGGTACAATACAGTATGGCTCAATACACACAAAATGTTTAAGGGGATGCAGAGCAGAGAAAGACTAGCCTGTGAAGGTGTCACATTGGATTGGCAACCCCCCACACACCATTGAAATGCTAATTGTTGGGGGACCCTGATGTAAACGAGACGAAAGTATTTCTCAGGTCTGCACCCCCTTAACAATTGTATGTATTGAGCTGGACTAAGCTCATTGAGCTGAGTAATATTATTGGCAAAACTTAGCCTGAAGTATATAATTAGGTTGCTGTATATCAAAAAAAATTATAATAATTGTTCTTGTTACTGACTCGTGTCAATCTTCCATGTTTTCGCTATAGTGTGTAGACCTTGCTACACATGTATTTCGTTCATATTGTTTATGGACAATGAGATGGGAGTGGAACTTTGTACATGCCCTTTGGGCTTCGTTCCCTCCTAGCACTGTTTTTTTAAATAATGTGCTAAATAAATAAAATAAACTAAACATATGAAGCTAAATACTCTGCTCTCACATTGTAGCTTCCTGGGGGCTTGTTCAGAGGAGGCTGAACTCACATTTCGCCGTGAACTCAGCTGTAACATTATTACTGACTGTGGATCGCTCGTGCTATCGCGCAACGTGATTGGTTGTTTCAAAACAAAGTGGGTCTGGGAAATGAAGTGTGGATTCGCGCAAAATGAATTAATATATATACATTTAATAACGTTAATTTTTAATCGTTGGGCATGGGGGGAGGTATCAAGTCTTTTCAAGTCAAGTGAAGTTGCGTAGCAACAACAGCGCGCAAAATGAATTAATATATATACATTTAATAACGTTAATTTTTAATCGTTGGGCATGGGGGGAGGTATCAAGTCTTTTCAAGTCAAGTGAAGTTGCGTAGCAACAACAGACAATAAGTTGACTCAGAATAACTCATGTACAAATGCCGATATGCCCTACTTTGTTTACTTGTTTATTGCACAATGTCGCTCTATTGGTTGGATTCTTATTATATATTATTACTATTGTATTATGCACATCGTTGCGGGCAATTTAATTTTTATAAATAATAAAAAAATATATAAATATTAGAAAGGCCTGGGAATCAAACCCCGGGCGTCGGCTTGAAAGGAATGGGGATAAACCACTAGACCACGGTACTAGTCAAAATATATCATTATAAATAGAGCCCACCTAGCTATCTACACAAAATATATACATTGACTGCTCCATTCGACAGGTTTTAACTGGTTAATTATTTTATTCAGCAACATTGCTTTAGACATGGTATGGTATTTATTTTAGACAACAAAACATACAGATCGTTATACAGTATACTGTGTAGGACGTTGTAGCGTCCGTCTAATGACTTTGCGCCTCCTGGCGGCATAAAATAGAACAGCAGCCTGGGTTCCTAATTCATCTCCGACGTGATATAACCGTGCTCACGTCGCGGCAAAGCGCCCAGGAAAACTAAACGCTTCATCTGTAAGTGGCGTGCTTTTCAAGAGTGGTGTAAGGTTGGGGGCTGGGATCCGGTGTCCTGCCCCCTGGACGCTGTCCTTTCCTTCCTTCAGTCTATCTTGGGTAGACTGTCGGCCTCGACGATGAGGGTATATGCCGCGGCTATATCCTCTTGTCATGTGGGTTTTGAGGGCGGTACGTTGTTCAGCCACCCTCTTGTGAAACGTTTCCTGCTTGGCGCTCGGCGTCTCAAGCCGGTGGAACGTTCTCTGTCTCCGAGTTGGGACCTCCAACTGGTCCTGGGCCGGTTGTCGGAGGCCCCGTTTGAGCCTCTTGAGCAGGCGCCGTTGGAGCAGCTGTCTTTCAAGACTGCGTTCCTGCTGGCCATCACCTCCGCTAAGCGCGTGGGTGAGCTGTGTGCTCTCTCGGTGCGGCCTGAGTGCCTGTCTATTCGGGCCAATAGCGGTGCGACTCTGAGGCCTAATCCAGTCTTCGTGCCAAAGAATATCCGGAGCTCTTTTCGCTCCAGGGATATTGTAATTCAGGCGTTTCATCCGCCTCCTCACGCTAGTGGGTTAGAGGCGAGCCTTCATCTGTCGTGTCCTGTCCGTGCTTTGGGGGTTTACCTCAGTCAGACGCAGGATCTCAGGGCTGCCGATCAACTGTTTGTTTGTTACGGTGGCCCTCGCGCAGGTAAGGCACTGTCCAAACAGCGCCTGTCACATTGGTTGTGCGAGGGCATTGCCCTTTGCTACACGTCGGCTGGACAGGTCACCCCTGGGGGTGTCAGGGCGCACTCCACTCGTGGAGTGGCGGCTTCTGCCACCTTGTTAGGGGGGGCCTCGGTGGAGGACATCTGTGCTGCGGCCTCCTGGTCCTCCCCGGGTCCCTTTGTTAAGTTTTACCTCCCAGGCGGTCCTGAGGTCTGGGACCTCCCCTGCGTCCCGCCCGTCGGTGTGCTAGCAGGGGTGTGTGGGTGTATGCCACGGGGTGCTGTGTCACACGTGGTCCCGCCTGTACTGTGCGTTTTTAGGGGTCTTGGTTCCCACTTTTTCCGCACTTTGGTGGAGTTGACTGCCTCCCCCCCTTCATTAGGACGGGCGGGTGGATGGGACTCCGCTCCTCCCTGGTAGTGGGGCTTACGGGCCATCAGGGGGTACACTTGTCGGGTCACGCGTCCGCTCTGTCCCATATCTCATAATGGCAAAGAGCGAGACGCGATGACCAGTATGATAATATAACGAAAGGTTATCCTATAACCTAGTTATATGAATACTGGCGCCCTGAGGTCCCTTGGTTGGGTTTTCAATGTTGGAAACTTTTTGTGTGTGACCATGTCCGGCGTCTTATAGCAGGACGCGGGGGTGTGGCCTGGTCACGTGCATGAGTGCAAATTGTTTGTTCATGAGCACAGTATAGGTGCTAGGAGATTATCTCATAATGGCAAAGAGCGAGACGCTCTGCCAGTATTCATATAACTAGGTTATAGGATAACCTTTCGTTTTGTGGTAGATAATCCCGAAAAATAAGAGAAATAAAAAAAGTTCATCCACAAGTCATTTGATTGACAGGAGCTGGCTTGAGCTGGGTAATGTTTTTTTTTTTTTTATTCCGACACTCATTGAAAGCCCTGTCTGTCCTTCATCATAATGACTACAAACAAAATGGCGGCCCGCATTTATTTCCGTCGATATTCGCTAGCTTATGAATACAATTCCTAAACTGATATTTCACTAATAACACTTGAACCTATTGGTAAACAAACATATTGTTGAAAATATACACTATGACTGCTGTTTTGACAGGATTAGAGTATTTACTCTTGGCTACATTTGAAAAAGAAATGCAACATTAATCCATACAGTCTGGAGAGATAGATTTATGGCTTGGGTCTGGTAACGGACCCGTCAGGCTTAAGAGGTTAAGTATGGCTGGCATGCCGTGTCTGAGGCCCCAAAAGTCCTTTGCTGGTTTCAAGGGAAATGACCATTCTTAATAATCCAGGCTGATTGTTCACAATTTTTTTATAATAATTAAATAATGGTTTAGTGTTCAAAGCTACAAACAAAGGTGGTTTTAAGAATCATAAAGGAATTCTAAAGGCAAACCACTACAGACCATGTCATGTAGACATTTGTTATATTAATCAATTATTATATAAATGATTATAAACAATTATCATTATTATTACTATGTTCTATGTTCATTACTATTACTATTGCTATTATTACCTTTTCTGCCTGTACCTCCCCTCCCCCATGCTGCTATGACACCTGCATTTCCCCAAGGGGATTAATAAAGGAACCATTGACTTGAAATACTAGCAGAATATAGAAGTGTTCCTCTTTAAAAAAAACATATATATTTGTTTGTCAAGTTGTGTCCATTAGTGATATATATATATATTTTGTACAGTATATCTACAGGGTGAAGACTAGAGTTTCCACCCAGGCAACAACAACAATAAAAACAACAACAAAACATGGCCAAAGTGACTGTAACTGAGAGGATCAAGTCGATGGAATCTCTCATGAGAAATAATAAAATATAAATGAATAAATAAGTAAATGAAAGGTTACAACAGCAGTGCAAACACAAACACACTGATGCAAGGACAAAATATAAAAGGATGCTATCAACATTTCCACGGTCAATATGGTCCACGCTCTTACTTTCTCTGCTGGATACAATGTTAGATGGATGCCACCTCAATATTTCACACACACACACACACGCACGCATGCACGCACGCATGCACGCACGCACGCACGCACGGACACACACACACACACACACACACACACACACACACACACACACACACACACACACACACACACACACACACACACACACACACACACACACACACACACACACACACACACACACACACACACACACACACACACACACACACACACACACACACACACACACGTTGTGCTTGAAATAGTCAAAGCAATCTATTTGGCTTCTGTGGTTTAGATATTGATCATGTTAAACAATGTGTTTGTACTGTTTGGCAGGAGTGTGCACAGACATGTAGGGGGCAGAAACCTAAGACAAAGAAAATGCCACTCAAAGCTAAGCCCACTCAGTGGGGTACCGTACATCTTCTTTCTTGTACACCCCCTTTGGTTTTGTTGAAATAACTAAATCCTAATACAAAATTAAATTAATGAGCACTTTCTTGGAGTGCTTATATACCTCTATTTTTGTGTAAGCTGATAATATTCCAATTTATATAACGGTTATTGGGCTCTAATGTACGTGCATTAACACACACACACACACACCCAGCCACCCACGCACCCACCTCTCAGTGCCTGATAAACAAACCAAACAGGTTTATAACCACACAGATCTTTTTACGTTCATATCACAACAAGACAGAGCTAAAACAAGGGAGGCTGTCCCACTAGACACAGAGAGACTGGGATGACAACTCCGCTTCACAATGAACAGCACCTCAATGGCAACAACAACAAAAACAAAAACAACAACAACAGCTGTTTCCACCTGCGCCGCAACTCCCCCATGGGAATGAGAAGAGTGACACCAAAACCACTTCCCTCTCTCTACCTTTCCTCTACTCTCTCGCTCCGGCTCCTTCTCTCTATTCCTCTTCATTCCCTCTCTTCTTTCACTATCTTCCCTCCCTCGTTCTATTCATTTATCCATTTACCTCACTCGTCTTCTTCATCTTGCCCTCCATTTAATGTCTTGTCACCAACTTTACTCTACCTTGGTGGTCTTGTAAGAGACAAACAGGCACTGATGAGCTAGTCACGCCCCCCCCAACCCCCCCCCCCCCCCCACACACACACACACAAACACTCCAACAGCCTGCCAGACAACCAGAGGTGAACTGTCACCTGCCCTGTCTCTCTATCTGTCTACTGACACAATCCTCACTCTCAAGATGCTGTCGTCCCTCTCTCCCAAACACCTGCTAGTGTGCAGACGTGCCCAGTATATATATGTATATATGTGTGTGTGTGTGTGTGTGTGTGTGTGTGTGTGTGTGTGTGTGTGTGTGTGTGTGTGTGTGTGTGTGTGTGTGTGTGTGTGTGTGTGTGTGTGTGTGTGTGTACTCAAATGATGTATGGATACACAGATGCATTATTTGTCTGCGGCTCCATACTGTATACTCTCACAAAATGACAAGCAGGTATGTACAGTATGCATGTACGTGTGGACATGGACACAGGCACACACACACACACACACACACACACACACACACACACACACACACACACACACACACACACACACACACACACACACACACACACACACACACACACACTGCATGGATGACTGACTGTTGTTATAGACGAGGAGAAGGAAGGGCACCTCACATCCAACTCACTCAAAGTTTGGAATATGAATAGTTAACTGAGACACAGATGAATGATTCGATGGCAGTCTTCTTTTATTTATTTTTGCAAAGTCATGCCCTTTTTTGCCAATCGTGGTGGGAGAGATAGAGAGAGAGAGAGGAGAGAGAGAGAGAGAGAGAGAGAGAGAGAGAGAGAGAGAGAGAGAGAGAGAGAGAGGAGAGAGAGGAGAGAGAGAGAGAGAGAGAGAGAGAGAGAGAGAGAGAGAGAGAGGAGAGAGAGAGAGAGAGAGAGTGCAATCTATATGGACAGGATGTAGGCAGGGTTTGGCCATCTTCTTATCACACAAGCTCCAGACTCTCTCTCTATCTCTCTCTCTCTCTCTCTCCTCTCTCTCTCTCTCTCTCTCTCTCTCTCTCTCTCTCTCTCTCTCTCTCTCTCTCTCTCTCTCTCTCTCTCTCTTCTCTCTCTCTCTCTCTCTCTCTCTCTCTCTCTCTCTCTCTCTCTCTCTCTCTCTCTCTCTCTCTCTCATCAGCTGTATCCAGCCTTCGGGGCACTCTCTCTCAGAGATTCTCCTCATTTCACAGTGAAAAGGGCAGCTCTCAGGTGATCAATAGCACGCTCCGGCCAAGAGGGCATTAGAAAGGCACAAGAAACGTTGCTGGCTGTCAGCATGCAAGCTTTAGAGAGAGGCATGACACACAGAGACTGCATTATTATTTTTATCCACTTTTTCTCCCATTTTCTACATTTTCTCCCATCCCAATTTCGTATCATCCAATTCAACCCTCCCCTGTCACGAACGCTGTTTCTTGCCTCCCACAAGCCGACTGCAATGTGGACTAAGTCATACATAGCACAAGTCCCCTCCGGTACTTGAGGTAACAGCAGTTGCATCTTTTCACCTGCGCAGCTCGATCTCTCAGTGGCGAGGAGTAACGCGTGGGAGGCTCACGCTGCCCCCGACACTTCCTGATTCTACTGCGCAGGCGCACCAACCGACCTGTAGGAGTCCCTGTCCACAACGCCCGATCCCCACCCATCAGTTTAGTTTCCCACCCCCTAATACGGCCAATGTGTATTAGTACGGACGACCAGCTAAACTGAAAGCAATGTGGAGCGCTGGGATCGAACAGGCGAGCCCAGCGTCTCCGCATTCGTGGCGAGCGCCTTGCCCACTACGCCACGTAGCCGCCCAGTTAGTAGCATAGATTAATAAACTTAGTTGAAGTAGCAACACTCAAAGAATCTGGATAAAATCATTGCTTTATCCATCTGATTGATTATATAGGTCTATGGTCTGATTCAAATGGCGCTGTTGGGCATTTTGAACCACTTTTGATCCATATACAGTGATTGTGGCCACGTGTCTTTTCTAAGTGCTTTAACCCCTTAAGCCCGAGCAGTCCGGTACCGGTACGAAATTAATATCATGTCATAATAGATCAATACAGTACAGATGTGATGATTTTAAGTGTTATTAGCGAAATATGAGTTAATAAATATCTCGGCGCATCCCAGCGGAAACCGGATGAATTAGATGGAAATAAAGGAATCTGTCATAAATGTTCATAGTCCTATGAAAGAACAGACCCAGGGCTTTGGATGGGCTTTCGAATTTCATAAAACTACCCAGCTCACGCCAGCCCCAAATCTGTTTACGTTATTTTTCGTCATTATGTCTCACGGGTCGAAAAAACCTGAACGTTATTGCCATAAAATAGAACACACTTACAGTAGATTTCATTCACGGCCTTTGCTGGCCTGTTACGGGCACCTGGTGGTACTAAATCCAGATTGAACTCCATTGGAAAGAGGAGATCCATAGATGTATGACTTGGCCATAATAAGGTCATTTATATGCCTGATATTCTATATTCTATATTCATATTCAAAATTGCATGTGTCTGGATGGCAAAATTCAGTACTGTATCCAAAAATAACTGTAAATCATCTGCCCTTCATTTTTTAGATCTGCTCTTTAATTTGCTTAGATTCTTTGTACACTTGATCTCAAGAAGGTGCTTAATTTTTCACGTCTGGTCAATGTTAGCATGGTGTTATTCATCGTCAAAGATAATTTTTTTTTTTATAATAATCATTTATATTCTCCTTTGGTTCATTACAATTTACTCAAGCCTAGTAACATACACAATATCTCTGACACTGGGAATACATTCACTGAGGTCCATAGATGTCCCTGTCCTTGGGCAAGACACTTAACCTACTTGCCTCGTATGAATGTGTATGCATGTGAATGAATGTTGGTGGTGGTCGGAGGGGCCGTAGGCGTTGATTATTCGCCACGCTTCCGTGAGTCTGCCTCAGGGCAGCTCTGGCTGCAATTGTAGTTTACCACCACCGGTATGACTGTGTATGAACGAATAATGGACTCTGTAAGCGCTCTGGGGTCTCTGGGGTGTCACGAAGAGCGCTATATAAATCCAATCCATTATTATTATTATTATTATTACCAAGAACATGCAAATGGACCTTGTAGAAGTGGAGCAATCTTCCATTTACTTATTTTTACTTTTAGGCGAATTTTGAGAAAATATGGCTAGGGTTTAAGAGGTTAAATGAGATGGTCTGGTCTACAGAGGAGACTGGGTTTATATAAATAATAATAAATAATAAATAATACACGTTATTTTATTAAATTACCTGTAGTTTATTGCATCATTCCTATGCAAACACACAACACAACACATACATATCCATCTGACTTCCTGCTGTACTGTATCTCACGTTGAACAAAATTAACTCCCTCCAAAACGTAGGAATATTGAGGAATAATGGTGAATCTGGACATTCTTTTGAACAGATAAGTGTAGAATATTCACATAGTTTGAAGCGTTGGAAAATATTATTGAAGATCATGGAAAACAAGCATTTCTTTTTACTTTCTTAACCCACTGTAAATCTGAAACATCGCCCCATTGTTTACCAACATTACCAACATGGTGATACAAAATACAGTAAATATGAATTAACTCATATTTACCCATTGTCTAGGCCTTTCAATCAGCCAGCTAGAGAACAAACACACTCTCCATTCCTATTTTATTTTACTCTTGGTGGTGAGTCATATTAATTAATACACACGCACACACACACACACACACACACACACACACACACACACACACACACACACACACACACACACACACACACACACACACACACACACACAACGCACACACATATGTACGCACGCATGCACGCACGCACACACAATACATACAAAAATAAATAAAACAATAAAACAATAATGGTTTTAAAATAATGCTAATAAAGCAAAGTTTTTTCCCATCAAAGGCCATTATTGCCCACATAGGTGTTATTTAGGTAACAGAAAATCAACCGAGTCAGGCCCATTTGTTTCCCATCAAAGGCTTGTTTTTCGCATAAACACTTTTCTACCCAAACAATGCTAATGCATTCGTGCATGCCTTTGATATATCCAGAGGCATACATGTGTATTCTCTCTGCTATTTCCCTCACGCTAAATTAGATAAGGCTGTCTAACTGTATTTAAACACTAGAGTGCAATTCGCAGGAGGAGAGCCGAGTGGAATAATAAACTTACCAACAATTACATGGGAGGGGATTTTTTTTCCTGTCAGGAATCAGCCAAGATGGGTAATGGGAGATGGACCGAAACCACTCGAATATCCCTCATTGTAGCAATCATTGTCCGATCTATTCTATTTGAGCCAAGTATTCCAAAAACCTAGAATTTCAAGAACACTGGAGTAGAACGATGAATAATTTCATCATTCTACTACATCATCTCCTGTTCATCTCTGAATTACTTTGGACTGTTCCTGGTGTATGGCGTCCTCGTTACTGTGATTACTACTATTATCTTTAGATGCAAAGCACCTCATAGACCAGCAATGTCACTAACACATTCAGTCACTCACTCACTTGTTCGCCACTCTGCCCCTAGTGGTGGCTCACAGGCACGGCACTTTGTGTAAAAAACGGTTCAATCTATGCTCAGAACGCTTCACATCTATGACACTGTGTCCTTGTTTCTAATTATGAAATGTGCGGAAGAATTCTATGGCGTGAGCCTATGATTAGCCCCAGAGTCAGCCTGTCTCCCAGCCTCAACATAATTACCATGCTTGAAAGATCAATATCCTAGTTAAAGCGGTAGATTTCCCTGCTTAAGTTGTGTCTGTCTATTCCAGACAGGCAATTCCTCTCCTCCTCCTCCTCCTCCTCCTCCTCCTCCTCCTCCTCCTCCTCCTCCTCCTCCTCCTCCTCCTCCTCCTCCTCCTCACACAAATCAATTCTCCCCTGCACCAGGCATCTTTTCTTTCACCCATTCCTGGCGTCGCCCTTGATGTGCCCTGCTGGACGTCCCGCGTGAGGACGGCGCCTGAGCCGCAGGGACTGTGCCGTATATATGTTCTGGCTTCCTCCCAGTGGCTACATCTCTGCCATGCTAATGCAGTGTGGGAATGATGCCTGGCCCTTCCCTGGCACACGGGCAGATGGTAGAGATGTGTGGCTTGGTCTCATGGCCCCTGTCTCTGCCCATTTATAATCAATGAGATGCCAGCTGCTGGAAGAGGGGTTATGGGTGAAGGTGAGCTCTGGGTAAGTTTGAC